>NC_063212.1:2121768-2159268 GCF_017589495.1 Alosa alosa
GGAGCTGGGTGGTCTCCGTCTGCTATATCAGATTACACTGGTTACGACACAAGTCATTTTATGTTTGTTTTTAGCCCATTCCCACCAAAACCCAAGTGTGGATGTTGATTATGACACAGTACACATCGGATTGAATTCCTGCACTTTTAATTGGCAGTAATGAATATAGGGTAGGTTCACATATGCATGCTCTAACGTACACACACACACACACACACACACACACAC
Source organism: Alosa alosa (assembly GCF_017589495.1). Classification (NCBI taxonomy): domain Eukaryota; kingdom Metazoa; phylum Chordata; class Actinopteri; order Clupeiformes; family Clupeidae; genus Alosa; species Alosa alosa. Next base: position 2,121,997 of record NC_063212.1, read on the forward strand.
ACACACACACACACACACACACACACACAACAATAATATAATTCTCACTCACTCACTCACTCACACACACACACACACACACACACACACACACACACACACACACACACACACCATTGTTGGACTCTAATGGGCAGAGGGGAAAAAATCCTAAAACAAACCATTCAGTTTCCAGAAAAGTTGGGTGAGTGAGTTAGTTGCAAAAAGGACATAGACAAATAGTGTGACTGAAACATATTGACTATTTCATAAAAACAGTTGACTTATTTGGAACTGATGACTGCAGCATGATTCAAACAAGTTAGGAGGAGGGTATCAAAAGGCTGGAAAAGTGTTGTAATGCTAAAGAAAACACAAGGAGGAACATTTCACAACTAATGGCTAACTGGCACTATGGTTGTGTATAGGTTAAGAAGACACAAAGACACGAAGACATGATCCAGGAATGCCCCCCTCTTATCTGGACACAACGTTCACTTAAGATGGGCCAAGATTGAAGGCAAAGAAGAAAACTGTCTTGAGGTTAGCGTTAGACTGATCAATTGTTTTCTTTTTTTTCTTTTTCGGGTAAGAATGGGGCATTTCAATCTCAAAATTCCAGCAAATGGTCTCATCAGTTCCCAAATATTTACAGTAGAGACTGAAGCAACACAGTGTTTTAGTCCTGTATTTGAAGGGTTCAGATGCAAAAGCCTCTAAATGCCACCTATGTCCAAAAATGAGATAAAGAGGGTTAGGGGATGCTCTCCACACATAGTATACGCTAATCAAATAATTTAACTTCTAAACCCACTAAATACCACTCTCTTCCTGGTCTGAAATATCGATTTATAGGCAAAAACCTATAGGAGCCTGAATTTAAATGCTTTTCTTTTAAATGAATTCAAAAGAAAAGTGGTCAGACGGATTTAGAGGGTTTTGCATCTGAACTCTTCATTTTGTTATGGAGGTGTAATGGTACAAATGTAAAGCAATAGCTCTTAATACAGGGCTGCTATTTTATTTGCTAAACTACCATGTGAAATATTCTATTTCATCATAGAGGCACCATTGCTCTCTGCTGATAAAGGTGAAACTCTTTCTATTTTTTCACCCTGTGCAATTTTTGCTCCTGTCCATCAGAGTCCACCTGACTGACAACTGACACACACACACACACACACACACACACACACACACACACACACACACACACATGCGCACACGCACACACACCAGGGATGGAAATTAAATATTTTTTCTACCTGCCACTGTGGCTGGTGGATTCCAAAATCTACCAGCCACTCAACTTTTTTACCAGCCACTAGAGAAACGGCATGAAAATGTGATATCATGATTATAGTAGGCTACCCAAAATGATCACGGTAATCAGCATTATTGCAATACGACTAAAATGTGCTGAATTTTGCCCTACCAGCTGTCCTCCAAGCATAGTAGCAACAAAACTAAAGGTCAATAGAACCACATTCATATTTTATAGTGTCTTGTCATAAAAGTGGTGTGGCTCCTTTAAGACTCCGTTTCTGTGAGTTCTGGAGCATCCTATAATCCAACCCTCCAACTTGATCTAACTATAGTGTACATCATCTGATTTAAATATTTACAGGTATCAAGGCTATATTTAACATTAACATGAAATCATGCACTGAACAATTTAAGCACAGCTCAGCTTTAAGAAACGTAATATGCATGCTTAGCATTTTGTTGTACAGTTATCTAGACGATATTGTTAACATTTATTTTGTATTTGGCCTTATCGTGAATGACAAAAGCCCAAAGTTGGAGACCATGTAGACATTTGCTTCAATTTCAAAACCGGATTACTCTGGAACAGCTATAACTTGTACAGGGAATGCATTACACCTTTGTTTTCGGTATGTTCTGCTGTTTATTCTGATATGCGGTTTGTAATTTCTTGAATGAAAAGTTTGTGAGATATTCCACCACGACGAATGGGAGTGGAGATGTCCGTCTGTCTGCCTCATACAGTAGGTCTAAATAGCAGCGTGTCGCGGGCCGGATTAAAATAGCTACGGGCCAATTCAAAAGAGAACTATTTAGATGAGAATATTAGCCTGTGAAGATATAACGCAGATCCACAGATCTCACTAGATTTATGTCTATGCAGTCATCCTGAAATAATTTAGCAGTGGCACATGAAAACATAGTGACAGTTTCTTAATGGTAGTGAAGTGAAAGTGAAGCGCTGCACCAGTGCCTATAGGTTATGCTGCGGTGGCGGCTCACTACGAGTTGTAGAACTTCAAATCAGCGCGATTTACCCTTACAGGCTGGTAACGTTAGGCTACATGATCCCTACAGACACTTTCTTATTTTTAACCGTCAATAAGTATGAAAATTAGACCGGATCTGACAATTTGTGGTATGTTAGTAGCTCTCGCCACAGTGGCTGGTAAGTTGACCAAATTCACCCGCCAGCGCACAAAACTACCCATATTTGGTGGGGGGCGGGTGGTTAATTTCCATCCCTGACACACACACACACACAGACACATACACACATACACACACACAGACACATACACACACACACACACACACACACACACACACACACACACACTGAGTGAATTCAATATATGTGATAAATTCCAATCAGGTTTTAGATCTCTGCACAGCACTGAATCGGCCTTGCTTAAAGTCCAAAACGACATTCTCTTAGCAGCTGATTCTGGATCGCCCTCTTGGTGCTTCTTGATCTGAGTGCAGCATTTGACACCATTGACCATAACATCCTATTAAAACGCTTGGAGGATGAAGTTGGTCTCCAGGGTTCTGTTCTGCAATGGTTCTCTTCTTATCTTAGTGATAGATCATTTTCAGTTAGTTTAGGCAATTTCTCCTCTTCCTCTGCCCTTATAAAGTGTGGTGTTCCTCAGGGCTCCATTTTGGGCCCTCTTTTATTCTCTCTTTATATGCTACCCCTTGGCTCAATTTTTAAAAAGTATAACATTCAGTATCACTGCTATGCAGATGACACTCAGTTTTACCTGCCTGTTAACACTAATGGCATTTGTTCTTTGGAGAATATTTTTAACTGTCTCAGCGACATCAAATGCTGGATGGCAAGACATTTTCTTCAACTGAACGAAAGTAAAACTGATATAATTATTTTTGGCCCTCCAAGTGATGTTTCTATCTTGAAAAATGCACTAGGACCTCTCTCTGCAAACTGCCACAGTGAAGTAAAGAATCTTGGGGTTTTCTTTGACTCCTCTTTAAATTTTAATAAGCAAATAAATAGTGTGGTCAAAGGCAGCTTTTTCCAGTTAAGAACTATTGCAAAACTGAAGCCCTTTTTGTCCTTCTCCGATCTTGAAACTCTTATACATGCTTTCATAACATCTAGACTAGATTATTGTAATTCATTATATGCAGGCCTGACCCACTCCACTCTCAACAGACTTCAGCTAGTTCAAAATGCAGCAGCTAGATTATTAAGTGGCTCTAAGAAACGTGAGCATATAACTCCTGTGTTGGCTAAGCTGCACTGGTTACCTGTGGAGCTCAGAGTTAAGTTTAAAATTTTACTTTTTGTCTTCAAAGCCCTCAGTGGTTTGGCACCTAGTTACATAGGTGACCTACTAATTCCTTACAGCACTCCAAGATCACTTAGGTCTTCATCTCAGAATCTTCTCTATATCCCCCCCACACACACACACTCTTTATTCTTTATTTTATTTTTGACCAATTTGTGTATTATTTCAATTATTTATTTATTTCCCCCCCATGTTATATTGTTGTTGTACCATTGTCATTGTTTTATGTTTGTTTGTAAGCACTTTGGTTCAACTCAGTTGTTTTTAAATGTGCTATAGAAATAAAGTTGACTTGACTTGACTTGACTTGACACACACGCACACACACACGCAATTCAATATTGATATCAAGCGACAGCTGCTGTCAAAACAGAGCTGTCAAACTAAAAACAGCGAGACAATTACCTTTTCACAGACGTAATGAAGAGAAATGGCACCTGAACTGAGCGCTTCCTTGTTCCCTCTCACCTCCTTGCGGGCTCTTTTTCGCCTCTCTCCTCCCGTCTTGACAACTCTTTTTTTTCTACTTTTGACAAAACTGCTGCTGTCTTTGTGGTGGAAAACCTGAGGCACAAAGGCAGGAAGTGGGATTGCTAGACTCTTGATTGAGTGTTACTCCAGGAGGCATGTTACACTCAAATCGTAACTGTTACGCACAAATATGTCAACCCCCACCCCCTACACCACCACCCATCCCTGGACCACAGCTGTTTATATTTCACTTGTTGTCCTTCACCATTTCCCTAGAAAGAAAACAGCTTATTCTAGTGGAAATTTAAGTTTGGAGGTTTAGAGACGCACCGCACCGCATGTATGTCTAGTCATGAAACAAGCAATTTAACCCTCCTGTTGTGTTCGGTTTTATGTTTACTAGTTTTGTGTTCCCGGTCAAAAATGACCGCTGGATTATAACTTGTTATAAATCCATAGTAACACACATATTATCATCTAATGTTGTGATAGACGTTTGTATCAACTTGTACTCTATTGAATATAAACAGTTTTGTACTTCCATTTGCTATTTATGGCCTGCAGGCCTCACTGACCTCATGCAAGTCAGAAAGGGGAAGATTCCAGTGGGGGCTGGCATAGAAGCAAAGAGGGGGAGTAAAGGTGTGTTTGTGTGTGTTTAATGTACAGAAGCACATATACAGTCCATCTGATCAATAAGTATGTGCCTGGACTCAATTTTATACACTGACCATTTTCTCTCCCTTTTATTTCTAATGGCCGGTCATTTTTGACCAGAAATACACATGGGTGTTCTAAAGTTAAATAAAATACTCAAATTGTTATAAAAATTATCAAAATTTGTTTTGTGTGTTTAGATGCCCTGTGTTAACAAAGGCAAGGAGCCTCATGGTAGTCAGAAAAAGTTAACAATATTTTTGAGAAAAAAGATCGGTCACATTTGACCACAAACACAACAGATGGGAATCATAAATTCTAAAGAAGGTGACTCATCCTTCCCACTAGGGAAGATTATAAAATGCCCCTTTAACAAGATCATCTCCTGACTGAAAAGATTATTATTGAATTTCCCCTGGGGATCAATAAAGTATCTATCTATCTATTAGTGCTACCTCTGGTGCCTTTATGTATGTAATTCAATTGAGCAACAACAACAACTACACACCCAACTGCTGAAGATGTTTTTTGCCTATTCACTGATTCCCCTTTGGGGATGCTGCTCCCCAAATTGACAACAAGAAAAAAAAACACACATCCTGGGAGGGAAGTGCTCCTGCAGTGTAACAATCCAGTGAAAAACTATGAAATAAACACACTTCTTGGGCTATAATTCTTTTGAGAATTGAGATACAAAGACTACATACAATATGACACAGGTTTCCAACTATGTGGACCCATTATCTAGTGTGTTTTATATCACAGATCACTTAAAACATTTTCCCAATAAACTCATCTTAACAAGAGCAGTCAGGCAGACCCCTCGCCTGTGTAACGCAATATGGATCTAACTCCACTGCATTCTCAACTGGGTCTGGATATGATGCAGGAGGACTGAAATATGGAGACCCTCTGCCTTCAGTGGACAGTACTTTTGAAGTTCCGTGTGAGTGCACACACACACATACAGTACACACACACAAACACACACACACACACACACACACACACACAAACACACACAGACACCTGAAAATGCATGCACACACAGGCACGCACACACATACAGATTCAAGACACACATAGGCTGTTTTCTCAAAGTCAAGGTGGGATCCTTCAAGGCTGGTAATTGAATGTTGTTACATCCTCAAGTCCTGCCAAAGTACTGTTCCAATGTCAAACATCCATCAAAGTCTACTCTACTCAACCAAGGCCAAAGTCCTTTGTTTTGTCCAATTTTCGAGGATGCAGGTGTGTATCCTTTGCGTGCTTGGAACACCCACAATCCTGTGCACACTCTGTATTTAAATGTAAACATCATCTTATTGCCACTAGTAGCCTAAATGAAGTATGGGCTCAGGTCATTTTGACAACTTTGAACTCTTACACCTTAATCGTGTAAAGAAGGCATTTAGGAAGGGTATTTGAACCTTTTATAATAAGAGCGATTACAAGCTAAATATTACACTTTTTTCTTTATGATTTTGCTTTAATGGTTGCTGCTCTGTGGTTTGTTTTGGCAAATGAATCAAACATGTATAATTCAATTTATTGGCATGGGAGAATGACAGTGGTGCATTCATTGTTTTTCAAAAAGAAGCAGGCAGGAGGCATGATTTTCCATAACGCCCACCTGCACACTCACTAGCCTGTTCCATCCAGAACGAATCCTCAAGGATCATCCACTTTGAGAAACAGCCATTGACTCAAGCCTCACAAGATTGCACCCACCCAGATCCCCCCTCCCCCCAAATACTCTGGGAAAAGTCACTGACAAGGTGACAGGTCTACATGGCTCACATACTTTTACACACACACACACACACACACGCATATAGATGGACATATTGAGTCTAAATTTAAGTAAGATTTTATGAAACAGTGTCTCCCCTGTTTAATAGACTTATGAGTTGATTTCCTGACCACCTTTTCAAAATGTAGCCTACATTACTGAAACATTGCATGAAATAACATACCAGAGACACTAACTAAATATCTAGGCCTAGTGTCATGCAGTTGGTAGCAACATGCATAGGTTAGGCTTTTACAGGGCTTAAAGCAAGTTAAATTTTTGTGTCTGAAGTTAGGATTAGATTAGTTAGGTTAGACATTTTTAGAGATCTCATAGTATGGGCTATGTGCAATATCTCAATGTTTCTCAAACTTTTTCAGACCAAGGACCACTTAACCAATAATAAAAAAAAAACTCATAACCCACAATAGGCCTATTCAATGAACCACCTTGCTTATTGTCACTGCATCTTGCATCTAATGTGTCAGATGATTCATATGATTTAAACTGGCACAGCGTACATTAGGCAGTGTTGTAGAACTGTTTGGATTTACATACAAGTTTGTTCAATATTGCAAACAACTCATCTATTATATTTTACCACATCTACTTGCGGACCACTTGGGATAGCTTGCGGACCACACTTTGAGAAACACTGCACTAGCTTACTTGAAGTCGGCAAACCAGTTTCCTGTTTGTTGGCATTGCTGTCAACAAGCACCTGAACAGGAGTGCTTCAGTTGTACCAATCGTTCCCTCCTTTTTTGTGCAGCCGCTGCAGGTAGGCTGGCGTTTTTAGGAAAAAGGTGAAAGCTGAAATCACTTTTATAACAACTTGAAGCTGAGCAGAGTGGGACACAGCAGTACTCCGCCCAAAGACATTAACCCTTAAAGGTGTAGGTTTTTGAACATTCTAAGTTCCGCAACAATTGAAGGTTCTAAAATTCTATGTTGAATTCAATGAACCCAGATATTCTTTAGAATGTTCATTTCTCAACATTCCCGTCACACCGGTGTGACGGTACTCCTTTAAGGGTTAAAACTCACGTACATTGGATTTCTTATGTTTTGGTACAACTAAAGCTCTCATCTTCAGGTGCTTGTTGACAACCATGTCAACGAACAGGAAACTGGTTTGCCGACTTCAAGTAAGCTTGAAGCCCATAGCCTACTTTCAAATCTTTGCCCATGCCTGAAATCAGGCAGCTTTGATATCTAATGCCCTTTGATTTAAGCTTTTTATGGCTGTTGTGAAGAAAAAGCTTAGACCAGTGGTTCTCAAATGGGGGTACGTGAAGGCACTCCAGGGGGTACGTGAGATTTAAAAATATACATATATTTAAAAAGTAGAATCCATGCAAAAATACTTTAAAGTTCATAAAAGGAATTGAATATTTCAGTAGGCTATTCAATTTAATTATCCTAAAAACCCAGAGTCCCCCCCATACCAGGATGGTTCGACCCAACCTGTTACATGCCACCCGCCATCACCTGTCAATCACTGTCAAAACTCAAATGATGGAGTCGTGGTTGAAGCGTAGTGGTAATTCTTGTGAAAACTTGTGATGGCACAGTGCTCTGTTTTAAGTCTTTTTTTTCTCAACTAAAAATGCTTTGTGCTGGTTAGGGGGTACTTGGCTGAAAAAATATTTCACAGGGGGTACATCACTGAAAAAAGGTTGAGAACCACTGGCTTAGACTATTAAGCCACCTGCCATAAATCACTTTGTAAAGGCAATTTCATTATGTTCTTCTAAAAAGCCTGAACAGGTAACCATTTAGAGAAGAGACAATGATATGTAATTCTGTTTTTCTAAGCCTGAACAGGTAACCATTTAGAGAAGAGGCAATGGGACACTGGAACAGGCTGCCACATCAGGCCTCAACTAAAAGTGCCTTGATTGCAGGACAGGTGTGCTTTTTACCTAATTAGACCACAGGTAGTGACATCACTGAAGCCCCGCCAGCCAGTGCTAGCCATGTGACAGAAGCTATCCAAACACCAATCCATCCATTATACAACTCAGAACATGCTAAAAGAGTCTTTGGCAAAACGTATGTCCTGAAAATAACAAGGATTTTGAGTGAGTTTCTGTACGTGAAAGTGGATAACAGAATTGTTTCAGGATACAGATTTATATAATTCAGTACTACATATGAAGATTTATTAGGGTGTTGGTTATTTTGGCAATAATTATCAGATCCACATCAACCAATGAAATACATCATAGTACATAGTACATTGTGGTACATAGTACATTATATCAATAAATATAACAGAATTGCATTGAATCTTACAACTGTGACACCAAACAACTGCTGTGCTGCAGATATTCAGTTATACACACACAATATTCTGGACTATTCTGTTGGGGTTTTCGCCTTGGACAACGTGATCTCAGCAAAACTGTCCTTGAAGAAAGATAAAACGGGAGGTTTGTGTTTATTTGTACTTTGTTAGTATGGTGAAGTCCAAGTCGACATTTGAAGATTTTTTTGTATCTGGAAGGAGTCCATTCACTCATATACTTCTAGAGAAAATGTCTCAGATTATATTCATAATTCTACATTTTCAGTAAAAACACGTCACTGTAAGACAGTAATGACTTATTAAAAACACTAAAAAATTGAATATAATAATATCAACATATAACCGCTTACCAGGAAGCATAGAAACACAACAAATGGGTTAACTGAGTCCAACATTAGTATAGACCAACTTCACTGAGCCACCAAGAGCTCAAAATGATGCAGTACCAACTTGTGGTCACAAGGTGGCAGCAGTGTCTGTTTCAATCTCTTTCTCCTAACAAGGCCACTTGCGTTAGTGATGGAGCCAGGAGACCTGAATCTAGTGTGAAAATGTAGAGGACCTGTCCGAGCGGCCATTTTGGGCGTAACAAGTTGTAAGTCAAACAGAAAACATACGTGCATAGAATAAGAACAAGAAAATGTTTGTGGTTGTACGTTGACCATTTCCTGTGAAAACAAATGATCACACAGTTGGGGGGGCTTCTCCACAAAGCACGATCCACAACGCAAAGATAGCAGCATTTTAAAGCTTGAGGGGGGATATCGACCCAATGTCTCACACATAACAACACTCACATTCATCCGTGACTAGAAAACGTTTCCATCATTACACCTGTCACAACACCTTGGGCCCTGACGCTTAGAACAAATGAAGTGTTCTCGATGTCACAGCGCCAGCTGAAAACAAAACAATCAGATCAGAATTAGAGCTCCTTAAAGCTGACCAACAGATATAAAAAAAAGAATAATAAAACAAAATGGTTAGCCACGTAAAAAAAAAAAGGCATGCTCAGAGAAAGCGCACTGGTGTCTCACTCAAAAATACACAACCTCAGATCAGCCCAGGATTTCGAGGGCACAGTAGTCTCTAACCCGATCCAAATGAACTGTCCTTCAGGTCAGTACAAACATCTGACCCACCCTGGGCATCGAACTGCCCCTCAGAACTCTCCGGCGGTCTGCTCAGCCTTGCCCGCCTTGTCGTCCTGGCCCAGGGCCGGGGGACTGCTGCTGCCCTCCCTGAGGCCATGAGGTCCGCTCGGCCACAGCATGTCCACGCCAGGCGGCACGTCGTGACCCGCGGGCAGGGGCCCGCCGCCACCACCCCCCCCGAGGTGCGCGGGCATGCAGCGGTGGCTCTTGTAGGTGCCCAGGTGGCGGAAGCTGCGCCCGCACTGCTGGCAGCAGTAGGGGGTGGCGCCGCTGTGGATTCGCTGGTGCGTGTAGAGGTTGCCCAGCTCCTTAAAGCGGCGGCCACACTGTGGGCAGGCATAGGGGCTCTCACCTGTGTGTACCTGCGGAGAAAGAGGGACATTTGTTTGACCATTGCTGTCCTCAATGCCAACAAAAGTGACCAACCTAAAAAGCATTTGAAGGCCATCATCAAAGGGGCGTTCAAGTTCAGCAAACAGTGGCGAATACGTTTTTCTCTGAACCGTTAAATTTGGTGTAAACATTGCATTGTAACGGTAACACCTGTCCAGCTCACGTCCAGCTCCACCGGATGTTCGCCAAGAACAACCTCCTGAATTTGTTTGGGGGTGTTCGCAAATGTTCACCGAAAATTCAAGGCAAACAGAAAACTGTTTGCTGCAAATATTCGCATACAGTATGTTTACGAATTTGAACGCCTCAGGTGTATGGCTCAGCCACCATAGAGCCATGTGATCCTAAAGTGACATTCATTATTATCAGCTATGGTGTGAGGGAGATATTTTGAGTGGGTTTAAGCAAATATCAACTGATACTATGGTAATGTGGCATTATGCAAATGCTGTCTTCCCATCACTTACATCTCACCATTGACGTTTGGACATTCCAAGCAATTATGTCTTTAAAACGTTTACAAAACATCCTAATATTTTATCTTTTATTTTCCCTCCTGACATCCTGAAATTTGCCCAGTAACGCCCTCTAGAATATCCCCAAAACAAGACACCTGTGGTTAACTGCTGCCACTGAACAATGCTGCAGGCCTAGGCGACCTTAACCACTCAGTGGAGAGCCTGTGCAACTGGATGTTTCAAATTCATATTCATTCCACATGCTCCAATGCCTTAATACAAGCACAGGTGTAGAATAGTAATGAACAATGTGACAGAGCAGTAAGAGTGGAGAGCCCATGAGTTTTGGTAATTAAAACTCTTTGACAGCCTTTGCTGAGTTTACAGCTCAGTCAACTTATAGGGCCTGTCCAAAACGGAGGGCAGATGCAAACTTTGTTTTGGACGGCCTTGCAAGATAGCAACACAGAACGCCATTGCCAGGATACCAGAAAGCAGAATAATGCAACAGTCGACTGCATCAACAGCTGCTCACAATTAAATAGAATTTTGGACATTGAAGGCAGTATGAAGGATACATGTACGCTGTGTCTTACGAAGGTGTCTTAGAAGGCAGCATTTTATAGAAATATTTCATTCGGACAGGTCCTGATGCCTCGCTGCCATCAAATGCTATTTTAGAAGGCAGCGTTTTCCCTGTTTCGGACACAGTCATAGACACTTGATCCTTAAACAGCATTCTCTTCATGGCATCATTCCAGCACACTTTCCACTGCTTTTTTATGCTTATGCTATGTGGAATGAGTACTGTAATAGCCAAGCGGGATAACCTACCCGTAGGTGTCGTTTAAGGCCGGATAGCACTGGGAAGCCTTTTCCACACTGGGGGCAGGGGAAGGGGCTCTGGGCTCCGCTGTGCCCCAAACGGTGGCTCTTGAGCCGGGCAGCGTGCCGGAAGCGCTCCCCGCACTCGGGGCAGACAAAGGGCTTTTCGCCCGTGTGGATGCGCAGGTGCTGACGCAGGTTGCCCAGGTAGTTGAAGTGGCGGCCACAGTCGCCGCACTCGAAGCCGCCCTCCACCTTCCGCTCTCGAGGGCCCCCCTGGCGCAGCCCTGCGACCCCGACCCCAGCGACCCCGCCGGAGTGACCGGAGAGTCCCTGCCGTACCGCGTCACCGCCGCTGCTGCCGCCACTGCTGTTGCTGCTGCCGCCATCGGCCCGGGACGAGCTGCCGCCGGGGTTGAGGTGTAGTGACTCGGACGTTTCATTGTGGTGCATCACTTTCAAGTGCTCCTCCAGGAACAATGCGTCGGGGCAGAGGGTTCCGCAGAAAGAACATATGTAGGACTCCGATGTGAACTGCTGGCCTGAGTGTGGGGAGAGTTAGAGGAGGACAGGGCAGAAACGCAGTGGACTAGTCAACTCGGCTGTAAAGTGTGTGGGCCACATGTTCCCAGTGGGTGCAGAACACAATTGGACAACAACAAGGACTCAAGATACAGTCACTGTCCTGCTGCTTTAGACTTTAACAAATCAATCATGCTGCTCTGTACCATAACAGACAAACTCTTAAGATCTGACAGACACTACACCATGTAAAACTTGACCATATAAAATCAGCCAGCTAACCTATGCCAATGGCATGCCAACACTGGTTAACTAGGGCTATGTGCAGATGTAAGATGTTAGAAGCTGCTGGGTAATTATCAACTTGAGTACAAATGGCTCATCAATATACACTGGAAAAGTGACTGATTGACTTTTTCCTGAAATTATTTCCAGAGATGGCTCACAAATTTCCTCTTTTCAGGAGTCCCATCATGTCATCAGATGATAACACAATCAGGTGTTATGTATGGTATGGTATGTTTCTTGATTTGTTTCCTAAGAGCCAAGAAGGGACAGCTCTAATGAGCACACAGTGTCTTACCAAAGATGGTGACTGGTGAATTTGTAACAGTTTACTGTACATCCCCAGCCACTTACCCCCTGCTTTACAGTTGTAATATTACAGAGTGCATCATAATTTCAACTTTGGATTTAGGACGAGTATTAATTCTGCACCAACTCACTAGGGTCCATGGGGTCGCCGTGGTCAGCCAGTGGACTTTCTCCCTCCTCTGTCGGTGAACCTTTCGGGTCAAGCGCGAACTCAGGTGTGTGGGCGTGGGAGGCGTCCTTGGCCGCATCATCCTGCTCTTCCTTCAACTCCTCTGATGTGGGGTCACCATCATACTTGGCATCACTAAAACCTGCAGAAAATAACAGTACTTGGGTAAGAAACTCAATTGGAGAATTCCAACTTCTGTCTGACTCATGTCCTTGACACATTCTGTTAGCACAACGTGACTCAAGAGACTAGATGCCTCTTCATGTGAGACATCCTGTCATCACTTCACAAAGGCTATTAGACATACATGCATACAATCACTGTGAATCAAAATGACTCCTAAGTTGAACTCACTGATGGGAGGGATGCGTCGTGTATTTCTCAACTATGTGAGGTAACTTGCCATCATTATTACAGAAAGTATTCTATGTCAGAAAGCTTGATTTAAACAGAAATGAAAACAAAACAAAACATTACTTTTGATATCGGCCGGGTAGTCCTCCCCTGTCATCCATTCGTATTCGTATATCCGTTTACTGCCCGACGGCAACATGTTAAAGATGTCCTCCGATGCCGAATCGGTCTCCCCATCTCCAGGGCCTCCGCTACTAGTGCCGCTGTCCGTCCATGGATGAAGGGAGACCTGCTGAGAATCGTGACGAACCTCCCTATCGCAGCCGGACGTGGGCGCATTGTTCTGATCGATGTCAGGTTCAGCACCATTCCTTGAATTTTTATCTTTCATTAGGTAGTCACAAATCGCATTGATATTCTCTTTTTTTTGACTCCCGTGACGCCCGGCTTAGCTTTCTTTGGGTCGTTGACACATTTATAGCCCGAATTGCAGTCTGGTTTCCTTGTAGTCGCACCGCACTCTGTGGAACCAGGGAAATCATCTCTCCCGTCTCTCTCATCGCTCTCCAGTCGAGCTTTCAACAGCTCTATTTCGTCTGTTTTCTCTCGAAGTTCCATTTTGAGAACGCGGATCCTGACACTCACCATTTTTCGGATTTCCGACAATGCCGTCTCAAGAACAACTGTGATGTTCCTACCAAGATGCTCCGTGATCTCGCTCACCGAGCAAAGCAACTCTTCGTCGGCCTCATATTCGGAGAAATCCTCCTCGACTCGAGGAGCAGACCCTGTCATATCCATGAAAGTGTTGTGCAGAGTCGACGAAGGACTTGATTCGGGGAATCCGTGGCTCCTTTTGCGACTCATTGCACGAAGGGCACACGATTTGGGCTAGCAAGCTAGCTACTGTTTTGGATACTTGTGATGACAGACGAATGACTTGCTCGGGTACCGTAGAGTTTGTGTGTAAGACGACTCCCAAAATAACTGTGTCATTTTATTTGTAGCGCCCTCTGTCATAACATCCAAGAAGCGATTTGTGTCTTTAGGATTAGGTTAGTCCGCCTCATGGATTTTTCATGGTCAGATTTACAAATAATGAAAGACAAAAGCTTTAGGCCTACACGACAGTAGCCTATAAATCATGTGAGGAAAAAATATATGCGGTTGGCTAATTCTGCAAAAACATTCAATGCAATTACAGTATGTTTTGGTAGTAGACTTTGTTAGGATTTCGATTTATGTCCACAAGGTGGCGGTACGCTGTTCATTTAAAATAGGGCCTAATATCTTACGATACTGCGTTGAAATGTCAGGCTTGCCTTTGCAGTTTACAGACCAGAGTTTATTGTGGGCCTTGGCACTTAGCCTTTTCATTTTTTGTTTTATTTATCGGGCGCGAGAAAGTAGGCTATGACTACACTTTATTATTATGGTCAACCTCTGCAGTTAGGCAATATTTTTTTTGTTAATATATTTTTATTGCTTTCACATAAAAAACAAAACAAATTACACACCAAACCGCAATGCATAATGTAAAATGTAAACAAAAACAAAACAAAACGAAATGGGGGGGGGAAGTGCTGGCTGAGATACAGTTAGGCAATATTTGTATTAATTATTTAAAGAATGCTGCAAAGCTGTTTCGTGCAGTTCCATTCATTCAAGCAGTTAATATTACTCAGTGCATGCGAAATAAATTAGGACCACAAGCCTGTATTATTCTATTCCTATGAGTGAATGCTCAATTGGGCGTTCTTTTGTGTAGCTAAACATCAGAGGCCCTAGGCTGCTTTGTGCAAGAGGCACTAAGCTGCTTTGTGGAAACGGATCTGATCATAAAGGTGATGATACATGGGGCAACTTCTTGAGCAATGTTGCTGGGCAACCGCATAACCAGTTTCATTTATTCTGATTGGATAATCATGATAACTTGCCTACTGATGATTAAAGTTCTCCAGAAAATAAACTGTTGCCCAATATCAATGAGAAAATGCCAGAACCATAATAATGAGGAACATTGCTCAAAAAGTTGCCCCATGTATCATCAGCTTAAGGGAATCTTCTAGGCCTACTCTTTATATTTGACCCCTCAATGCAGTCTAAGGCAGCCTAGTTACAGTTAATGTCTGAATTTAGAAGTAAAGCATAATTATGCTATTGAAGTGGTTAAATGCTTCCTGGAATCAGTCTTTTTCGAAATCTAAGATGGATAAAGAAATTAACCCTATATATATAGTATTACTCCTGTATCAACATACAGTATGAATGACTTTCCATTCATTGTAGGCCTGCTGTGGGTCTCTCCATAAATGTGAGCCATGTATAGGTCACTGAATCTGTCAGGTGATCGAAGGGCACGGGACAGACTGCCATCTGTCCTTCCATACCACTCTGAAATAGCCACAGAGGTGATGTAAGGTCTGGGCCTCGTCCATAAAACAAGCGGTGCCCAGGATAGAAGCCTGCCTGTATATGCACTATATGAAGACCCAGATGCATGTATCAGCATGCATTCATTAAATAAACATTCATGAATATTCATTTTGGGACTAGTTCGTTAATTCAGTATCTTGTTAGAGGACTGAGTTACGCTTATGAGCAAGAGTGGACTGACTGTTAGAGTCTGTTTTGCCAATCTGAGGCCATGCTGTGCTGTCTTGTGGTATAAACATTCACCAGCATCACACTCCATGCACACTCCACACAACACAAACTCCAATAATTCATTGTTTTCACAAATGAAGACAATCATTTCCTTACTAATTATCTTTCTATTCATTCTTTTTTCATTCACTTCTGAATGTATGCCAATATCATTACTTTGGTTCCATATTGTACTCAGTGTTCCTCCTTTATTGGTATTGACAGACTCCACACTTCACAGTCTGTCTTACTGGTTAACATTCCTTTGGGGGAATTTGAAAGTTGGCATATCAGGCAGAAGTCAGTGGGTAGCTTGATGCAATGGAGCGAGAATGACAGAGAGAATGACATGGCTGCTGTGGGAGGGATGTGCGTGTTGACTGAGACTGCAGTCACTGTGGAGACTTTCTGACTCATATGGTGATTATGCAGGGCCACAGCTTTCAACATGCTCCGACACCATCAAAAGATGCCACTACAGCGCTGTGTCCAACGCACTGCACCTTAAGAAGATGTAGCATTATGCACTTTCCCGTTTTACTGCATTTATGGAGAATCTCATCAAGTGGTGAGGAAGGACATGAAAAAGATCCTGCAAATCGTGGTGCATGAACGACCAAATTAAGATTAAGATTATGCAACAACAGTTTATTGAAACAGAAACACTTCACCAGGAATAGGTTTTTTAACTCTAAAAGGATGTCACGCATGAATGCTCAATCCCCCAGGCACCACTGATGTGATGCCCATAGTGAACCCGAGTTTCTTTTAATCATCGCATGACCTCCTGGTAATTTCACATCTTCCTAATCTTCCGCTAAACAAATCTTCCCCCTGCTCAGCACAGTAACCCAATTCAGGCTCAGCGGGAGCTATTCGGTGCGGCCTGATAACTAGGAAGCGCTTTAATATTTCATAAAGCTGTGGGCCAATGGGCCCCCATGATTGGAACTCACAAACACGTTCATGGCTTACGTGCAAACACCAAAAACCTATTGCTACTCCTACAAAGTCATATAATAAACCTTTTGTTGTCTGGTCAATTGGATCGTCAACAGAGTCAAATTCAGAAGACCTTAAGATAGTTTCGCATTTGTGTGTGTGTGTGTGTCTGTGTGTGTCTGTTTGTGTAAAGGGTGGGCTACCCTAATATGACACTGTATTTTTTCTCTGTTAAAATTGGGCGAGGCAGTGTCCATGAAAGGCCAACATCCATAAAAATGATGTAAGAAGGGATAGGCTAGATTTAGTTTGGGTTCCAACCCCCCAAGTACTAGTAAGTTAAGCAATTACATATATGTACAACTACATGCATCTCCTGCAAAAAGAGACAGATAGACAGGCAGATAGCTTATGGAAATGGGAATTCCCAAGGTATTTTGTTCTGAATAAACACTAACTTGACTCATCAAAGTCACCTAATATCTCAACATTATTCACCTTCAGAAGAACAGCTAGTGGCCAACCATCAAGGAAACTCATTGAGAAGGAGGAGGCAGCTGTTGTGAATGTCTCTGGCTCCTGCACTCAGGAGTGAAGGTGACTTGTGTGAGAGTGACAGGCTAGCCTGCTCATGTGACAGACACAAGGGCATTCTTCCACTCACTGCCTGTGGAACAATACAGAAAAACACCCACCCACACCCACACCCATAATGTCACTGACACACACACACACACACACACACACACACACACACACACACACACACACACACACACATAGTTACTAGCACTAACAGACTTACAGTGTTCCTTGCTCAGGCTGACAGACAAACACACACACACACACACAGGGTATGTGCTCTCTGACACACGCTCAGACCACTGCTGTCCTTACCAATGTGCCAATCATTATTCTGGTACCAACTGGAAACTCTACATTCCATAGAGTTCAACAATGTTATGCATAACCCATAACCCAATATACCATCTATACATTGACGTCACTCTGATTTCAAACTGTATTACTGCTTCATAGAAGATAGCACTAATAATTAATTTACTCTCCTATTTGTCCATATTATTTATGCTGGTCTCTAGACCTTACTCTTGCACTGTTGCACTGTTGGACTAATGTTGGACTACTTTTTGCACCTTCCCCATGACACTCACTCTCTTGAGCACCTTGCCATGCACACATAACTAAGGACTATGGTTGGACTACTGTTTGCACCTTCACCATGACACTCACTCCCTTTAGCACCTTACCAGTCCCGGCCCTGTGACTACAAGCGTCTTATGCTTGATCACCCTCAAGCACATCGGACTTTATTAATTTAATTTATACAGTGTATTTAGTATTTATTTTTGTTAGTTTTCTTATCTTTCTTATCTATCTATCTAATGATATGATTATTAAACAAGACAGTTTTCTATATGTTCCATTGTGTTTATAAATGCTTAATCTATTCTGTCCACTCTTCAGCTTGGCTGACTATATCATGTAAAAGGCTTTTATTAAGGACACTGACACAATCTTGACCACACACAATGTACATTGCCCTAATTCAAGCTAAATTTACTGCCTGTTATGATGCCAATGTATGGGAGCCATAAAACATACATGGCATTGTATAGCCCTGCAGGGGGCATTTCAGTCTCCGACAGATATCTCTGGATTTAGAACAGGTGATGATTAGTATTAATGGTGTCTAACATACAGGCCATTGCTTGCCTTTCCAGTGTATTCCATACCATTAAAGGCAGTCATAGATAATCGCTCCCTTTGGCATAGCACACACTATCCCTATACCATAAAGTACTGTATAGCTTACTTTACAGTGATTACAAACTTTGTATTAAATGTTTATCAGAAGTTTCTAATGTGTCAAGTAATGTATTAATGATTTTGTGTGTGTTTGTGTGTGTGTGTGTGTGTGTGTGTGTGTGTGTGTGTGTGTGTGTGTGTGTGTGTGTGTGTGTGTGTGTGTGTGTGTGTGACATGTCTTTCTATCAATACCTTCTTGAATGAGCTTCAGGAATGACATGATGTCTTCCCAATGGATACAAAGCTGCTTTATTTCCTAGTACTCTCTCTCGCCCCCTCTTTATGTGTAAGTTTGTGTGTGGTGGGTGGGGTGGCGTAGGGTATTGTAGTTAGTGTGTGTTTAGTTGTTTAAGCATGTGTCTGTATTTTTTATTGTGTGTTTTTTATGCTTGTGTAGTAAGCCAAACAAAACATCTTGCATGTAATGCTGTTTATGACCCGACCTGTATTCTAATTGTATGTGTGTGTGTGTGTGTGTGTGTGTGTAGTTCAGTAACCTGATGCAGAAAGGGAAGCTGGTTAATTGCCAGCTCCATCCACAATGATATATTAGCTATTACATTCAGCCTGTTCATGCAATTCAGTCAATTTCATTCAATCCAATACTGAAATGTTGTTGTGTTTGACTAGAGCTTTAAACTGATATTGTTACAAATATCAATATACAAAGGTTTGACTGAGGCACTGCATGCATGCCATGCGATGTTGATGAATGTTCTCAGATTTGAAATGAGACATTATGCATCCTGGTGATGGGTTCAATAGCCATAGAGCAGGCTCTCTTTCAGACATGTCTTTCTGTCAATAGTTAAGAGCTTCAGGAATGGCATGATGTCTTCCCTCTGGATAAAAAGCGGCTTTATTTCCTCTCTCTCTCCCGCTCTGTATGTGTGTGTGTGTGTGTGTGTGTGTGTGGGGGGGTGATAGGGTTGGGGTGTAAACAACACAAAATGTGGCTGTGTATGCGCTTGTTTATGAGCTGTATTCTAATAATGTGTGTGTGTGTGTGTGTGTTTTGTATATGTGTGTGTGTGTGTGTTTTGTATATGTGTGTGTGTGTGTGTTTTGTGCACGTTCCTGTGTGTTGGCATGACTCAGATCTTGGAGCTTGAGAGGGGAAGTGTTGCCACGGGCTCACATAGACTTGACAGGGCTGCCAGCACAACATGCCTTCTCCTCTGCGGAACAAGAAGACCCATTTGTGGGAACAAAATCTTCTCAAACAAGCTCCACCGTGGACGTCACAGAGCAGACTCACTATTTCCACTCCCTGATGTCGCTGTGTCCTACTGTCCAGCTCCCTCAGGTATGGGGACAGTGCCCGTCTTTCTTGTTCATTGTTTGCTTTCCTGGAACACGGCCACTATGTTCGTTCTTCCCTCTATCTGACATAAGGCCCTAATTGAATGCACAGGCAATGGTCACTTTGGTCAGGCAATGGTCACTTTGGTCAGGCAATGAGCAAAGTGTCCTGTGCATTGAAGCATTGAACTAGTGATTATATGAAAGAATTGAGCTCACTGATGTCTGCACTAGGATCTAGCTGGTGTTTGACTCATGGTACTTTCTCTCTCCCTTCCTCCTCTCTCTCCCTGTCCTACTATCTCAGCTCCATCTCTGAAAGGCATTCTGGGATGAATCAGCCCCCCCCCATAGCCCAGCACTGAATGAAGACCTGATTCACTCAACTCAGCCCAGTTTCTCTGCATGGCAGCACCGTGCGTTACTCTGCCTACTCAGGCGTCAGGGTGGAGGGGTGCATTACTGCAAACAGTGGTGGGGACGGAGTCCAGGAAGTGAGAAGCGTCGGAATTTGAACACCAAATAGTCTCTTACTGTGACAGTGAAGCCAAAACCACATTTTACTACATGCAACCAAAAATAGCCCAGCGCACCAAAATGAAAATATATATATTTCCACCCCTCTTGGGTATGACCCTGTATCATCAAAGGTTGGATCATGGCATTTTAATTGAAGGTATTAAACCTAAATATGCCTGAACTTACCACTGTTTCGCCATCTTAGGCTTGTGGATGTCCTACATACTTTGTCCACATATTACAACATTGAGGTCACTTCTAGAATGGGGTTTGGATGCTGAGAATATGACAGCAAAATCAACTGGCTCTATGCGTGGGTGTGGCAAAAATATGGAAGCGTTTTTGAGTCTGAACATTCCGTCTTGGTTAAATTACACATCGGCTTGACCAAGAAAGGAATTAATAGTGTAATGCCTGTCACAAGAATATATCTCTCTCATTTGACCACCTCCTTCAGCAGCATGCAGTATAATGTATGTGTATGCGTGCATATGCATGCATACATAAAGTAATACATACAGTATTTGTCATTTCTATCAAGTTGCAACTGAAGTGCTGTGTATCTACGTTTCAGACAGGTAATCCAGAGGTGTCTTGGTGGCAGGTGGGTCTCTTCTCCAGGCCTCCATGTGAAATGTGAGAAGTGCATTTGCATGTGTGTGTGTGTGTGTGTGTGTCTGTGGGCTGCTGCCACTGATGCCTCCCTGGACACACACACACACACACACACATTCACAATCAGGCCCATTTCTGTCACCTATGATCTGCCGGATCCGTCTAGTAAAGGCACAATGGGTCAGTGCATGCATGGCATATACACACACACACATATGCGCATGCGCAAAATACTCTCTCCCTCACACACACACACCCCTCCGGCCCACTGTATCTGAACTGGCGTGGAAGGGACTGAGGCATCCTCAGAGTGATGCTCGGTGACAGGTGAACTGAGTCACTCCACTGCACAGTAAAAATAGCCCACTGTGCCTTCTGAGCCTGGGAACCTGCATCACACACACACACACACACATGTGTTTTTACGTATATGGATGCATGCTCAATTGCTCATACACCTGGCTCCACACATGCAAACACAAAAATCACATATGCATCCATATTCTTGTGTTCCCAGGCATATAGACATGTTATGATGTCCATGTCCACTACATAAGATGCATACCCAAGTATAGACCCATCTGCATGCATGTATAGAAAGAGGGATCCACATACAACATTCTGTAATGTGCAATGCATGATGTGGATGTCTGATGCAGTGAGAGATGGCAGTGATTGGAATAGTATTTTAGTGGCAATGTTAGCGATTAGGCTGTTGGGCACTGGAAGGCAAACATGTGGAGATGTGGAGAGAGAAGGGCACCAATAGGCAGACCGTAGGACAAACGGACCCAGCACAAGACAAACAGGGAGGGCCACTGTGTGTCCAGCTGACTGTACCCTATGCCCACAGTGAGGCCAGGGGCTCGTCCATCTCCTCTCCCTGCCAGATTGATGTCATTACAGCAGCACTGCCCTCATCCACGGCACCTGGCTGGTCAAATCAGCCCTGCCCACACCCATGGCTGCAGAGGGTAAACAATTTGTTCATAATGCTCATGGTCTTATTTGATTCTCTGTTTTCTTGTCTGATATGTGCATGCAAATAATGTTGAGAAAGGGACTGTCACAGGTTTATGAATTGAAAAAAAATAGCCAATTCTGTGAAATTGGTAGACCCCAAAAGTTTGTGTTTAGTCAGCAACACTTTGCACTTCTAATGAAATGGTGACAAAGGCATCAACGTATTTTTGTCTACACCCAATATCATGAAGAATCTATGAATGATGATTCGTCGTGTTTAGAGGATTGACAGAAACTGAGCCTCAAATCTCAAATATACAATTGCACCGTCCACTATGTTCCTCTATATAAAGCAATGCATCATGTCCCCCCCCAGACATGGGACAGTGTGTGGACAGGGCGACACAGGGGTGGGATTGTTCCAGTGGAACACAAACATCCCTTCAGGGAACAGGATGAGGCAGACGCAGCCTGACATGAGAGAAACAACAACAAGGGTGATGAGTTTGCTGTCAGCTACATGAGTTTGCTTTTGGGAACACTTTCCCTGTTCTCACATTTTGCTGTTAGACACTTTGCCCTGGAATTGGTCTGGGAATGACGAGCAAAGAAGTAATTTTGGTCAGTTTTGATCTCAGAGACAGAAAAAGTAGAATACACTTGCAAATGTAGTGTCCATGGTTCTGTATATATAAAAATGCAAAACTATGCACTGTATCATTTAGAATACAGAAGTAGGGATTTGAGGATAGAGGAGTCTGTCCCTAAAGCACTACCTATGGAGGAGCATGACTGGGAGGAAAACAGAGTTTGCTTGCTGAGCCTGGGTTGCCATGGGGACACCCATTAGGGAGGGCCAGGTCCTTGGTGATGCTCCCATAGCTACAGCGATGATGTGATTTAATTCTAATGTGATTTTTCCTGGGAGGTGACGTTCCCCAAAGCACTAACTTCATCACTCATTCAACACATATGGACTGAGAAACACTTCTGTATATGAACAGAGTAGCCTAACGGCTGAATAGCATTGGCACGGTGATGTTCAGTGTCATGTTCACAGCAGCAGTGCAATGAACAACCTACTCCAAACATATGTGGTACATGAATGCAAATCTACTACATCAATCTATGTGATGCGGGGAAAAAACTAAAACATTGTTTTGTCAGTGTGTTTTCTTTATGTGCAGCGGGACTAGTTCCATCCATCTCAATTACCATAAATAGGAGAGATGTCACTTCCCCCTCCCCTCCCCTTTGTCTGGGTGAGTGTGCTGGGCTGTCTCAGATGGTGATGGGGCCCCAACCCCCCAGTCTGGATCCCGGTATACCTATCCCGGTACCTCCTGGACCAATCGTTTATCACTTGCACTGACCCACCCTGCCCCCTGCTGCATCCGTCCTGCACCCCTCTTTAATAGGGATGGGTGAGAGAGGCCTCTTCATCCCTTCCCCCTTTCCTCTTCCTCAGCGTGTTTAATTCGTCTTCCCACCACAATGGATGAGTTTTTCTTTTCTAATAGTAAAAAAGTAATGATTCATGTTTGTAAGATATTGTCCCCTTGTCATGACTTTTTATTCACATTGCCTGGTGTGTTGATTCAGATTGATGCATTAGGTTGATTGTGAAACTGTTGAATTGGGGCTTCTCAAACTAAGGGGACACTGCGCGATAGCAAATAACCTACGGGTGTGCAAAGGGAGACGCCCCCCTCTTCTGGGAATTCTCCACAGTGACGTCAGTGGAGCAGGAGCGCAGCCTAGGAATAGGATGTCCTCCAGAAGTTGGAACAGTCGCTTGGTCGGAGCACTGGCGCGGCTGTTTTCTCCGTCTGATAGCGGTGCAGACTCGGCTGCCTTGTCCGTGCCCTCCTCGCCCCACCAGATAGCCTGTGATCTGTGACCCACACATCTCAAAGGCATCCAACCCTTTTGGCTGAACTGAAATGGGTCAAGTTCAAAATAATTACGCATGTGACCATTGCACTCTCCAGGTATTTTACTGATATTTGTAGGGGTCAGTGTTGACATGAAACTAATCCGAATATGGTTTCGATAGGTGCAGGCTTATTTGACAACTGGAGTGACATGGCATCACTTGAAATATGAACGCTGACCCTACAGCCACATCATTCACAGCAAAAGCAAAATACATTTTTTCTTTCAATTCGACTTGTGTGCAGCAAGGGCATTATTCATCTATTCTGTAGAATATTATATTAATTTGTTAAGCAATGGCGGTCGGCGCATTACCCACGCAAATGCCATTCGCGTTTCAGTCACACACATGTGACAGCTCCGTGTGAGCGCACAGCTCTTCCTTGATGCTCACGTCCTGGTGACCGACCGTAGTAGTACTGCAGAGAGCGGGAGAGTGAGGGAGCGAAAAAGGAGAGAGGGCGGAGAGAGGGAGAGAGAGAGAGGTACAGCGTGAGGGGGAGTTGCAGGCACAGACACCTTCGATCTTCCACTAAAGAGCGACAGGCAGCAGCGGCGACAATTTCACGCGCGCCGGACGTCCACAGACACTCATTCGCTTATTTCTACGCCGGGATAGGTTTGGAGGTCAGTCATTCACAACCGGGAGACACTAGTGGTGCAGCGACGAACAGGACGGATGATTCTCGAACTTGGATACTAAGACTGAGCTATTTAACACTCTGAATTAAGCGTTTGGCCCGGCAAGGTCGCACTTTCGCCACCGTCACTGCAGCTGACAACTGACTGAATGTTGAGCAAAACCAAAACAAGCGTGAACCGCTACGGGACTGCTTGACTTACGAACATGGCTTCTCCCATCTACCCATCGTCCGAAGGAGGAACCCCTTCTCCAACTACAAACGAAGATCCAGCTCGACAGGTGAGATAAACCAATCGATTCTGTGCCATGCTTGAGCAACACGGACTGGGGTACCATGTAAACTAGCCCAGGTGCCAAATACGAAGGTGACATCAATTGAGCACCGTTCTACTCTTATGAGGACGTGCTGGAAGAGGTGAATGCGTCTCCCTGGTTACCAATTTGTTAAGGTGCATTTCGCAGCATCAGTTGTTTTCAAAAAGCAAAGTTTAGGTTTTCCTCTAACAGTCCTTTTTGTTATCTGTAGTCTGGGACTAGTCCTGACACACCAATGCCCCACAGGTAAAATGCAAGTCTCCACAGGGACGCGTAGTGAGAGACAAGCAAGCATCGCAAAAGATCTGCACTGACTTGTCGTCCCTATGGACATCAGCAACGGATAGTATGTGCGTTTTTGTAGATAAAGCCAAGGCTTGCTTACGGCTAATCCGCCCCAATTCTCTGGAAAAGAGGGTGCGCGAAATCCGTCATTTTTACTTCCACGATTATGAATCAAGTGGTCAGTTTGTTGAGTGTTTGTGTGCATCGTGTTACTTCTTTCATAACACGGCGCACTGCCCACCCAAGAGCTTTGGGATAGATTGCAGGAATTGCTTCATGGCACCGTGTAGCACCGCAACTGGACGTCCCGCCTGGACCATGGTATAGACTGTATCTTGACTCCTCTGTTTAAAAAAAAAGGCTGGTCGGGCGTTGTGGTTTTGCATGATGCTTTACTGACCTGACATTGTGTATTGAATTCAAACCAGTTTTGCGTTCAACAAATTCACAATAATTTAACATTATTTAATTTTGCATGTAGAATATACTATAGAATTCGGCCCTGGCAATTTTCTCCTGGACCGGCCCACCACTGGACCGACGACCCCCCCCATAAATAACAAACACACAGTATTATGCTGTAGCAACACTTCATAAACTGAACCCAAACATTTAGATTTGGACCTATAGCCTAATCACAATAACACGGGGCTCCGGGGGTGTCTCTCCGGGATTTAAAAAAAAAAATGCTGGTTGCTAATCACACCGTTTTAAAGTGATTTGAAATTGAGAGGGACAGGATTCAGGGATAGGCTACTAAAGACAGGCTCATCTTCTGTCTGTCTCACGTCATGTTACCCCATGCATTAAACCACATGTCAATGCTTGACTGAATGAAACATATAGACTAGCTAGCCTACTGAACATGGACATCGTCAGAAATTACGTTTTGTGCCAACATGTTGTAGAAACACAAACAGCCTTTATTTGGTGCAAATATTCTCCTTTACTTTGGTTATAGTCCGCGATTCACATTAACTGTAGGCTATCACCACAAGTGTAGGCTATACTAAACGTTTTTGCCCTAGTTTGTGTGCCGTCATCACATTTTGCAATACCTTCGTTACTAACCTACCAGTTGATAGCCTACTTACCTGCATCGACTCGCGATTGATTGTGCATTTAATGTAGCCTAACACTCGGTGGAGTTTCACTTTCACTGTTGTTGTGAGCTAAAAGGATAGGCCTACTATATGGGAAATACTTTGAAGTTCCTTTTGAGTAGGATCAGCTCCAAAAATGAATGTGTTTTCTTTAACCTGTGCTACACTTTTCCACCAAGTTGTGCGAAAATTGTAGTCTACCCGTTTTTTTAGGTTGACAGAACCGCACTACAGTAGCCTACATGGTGCAGTAAATGAGCTCTTGGTAGTGCATGCAACTAACGTCTATAAAAACAATATTTTTATGGAATAAAACTAGACCTCTGATTGCTGTTTACGGTTAAACTGCAATAATGTGAACACCAGCCAGCGGAGGGCACTTATACAGCCTAGGCTACCATGCACTCGAACTAGCGGCTGCTTGGACAAATCCACTTGAGGGGTGGGGCAGGGGGGCGCGATCGTAACACACACTGAACCTGTCATGAAGAGGCCAAAATGATTGACCTGTCACCGCCCAAGCCAAATGGATGCAACTGCATTTATAGTCTAGGCCTAGGCCTAAATGACGGACCGCAAATAGGCTAAATAACTTTAAAAAAAAAATCCCGGAGGTCACCGGCCCACATGTGGACCGGCATTTGCCCGGTTGAACAGATTACCAGTAAGAGCCTGACTGTAAAACATGTCTAATTGTACATTATCTTAGTAGTTTGCTTTGGGGTTTTAATTGAAATGGACATGCAGACATAAGGATTGATAGCTGTGGATTGATAGCTGTGTTTAGGGGTAATGTAGCCTATTCAAGCATAATGAAAGTCCTTGTGTGATATGGTCTGTTACCATTTGGTGCGGCCCAAGCCCAGGCGGCTGCCCAGTCCCCATGCAGGCCTGTCCCACCAGAGGCTGCTCAGCGGAAACACACCCCTCACTGGCACGGCACACTTCAGCCGTCTGTCAGAAATATGACACTGCCATCCTCCCTCTCTCTCTCTCTCTGTCACTCTATCCATATCTCTGTGTATTTGTAAGGAATTGGGAACAAATTGCGAGCACACAAACACATACACACACACACACACACACACACACACACACACACACATAAACACAAACACAAGCACCTGTTCAGCTGAGAGGTCATTTGTTTCCCTAACCCCTCAATAATAGCATCACATAGACTTTTATGAATAGAACTGAATGAAAAAAAATATTCAATAAAAAATAATGTAACCTTTTTTCCTGTCCATATCAACCAAATGGGTCTGTGTTAGTCATTGATCAATCAAGGGGGTGTGCCATAGTGTAATTCGGCTGAGTCTGGGTGCTGTAAGAACAGGGCAGAGGGCTGTGGATATGACGGCTAGGCAGTCAGATGGGTGGAGGGAGGACAGAGAAGATAACAGGCAGTTTGTCACCAGCACAGGCCCTGCAGAGGACATCTGCTGCTTGTTCCGGCCAGGAGAAGGTCAGACTCCCTCAAAATGGGCACCAGCAGCGAGAGAAAGAGAGGGAGGTGTGTGTGTGTGTGTGTGTGTGTGTCTGTGTGTGTGGAGATGGGGGGTCGAAGACCAAGAACCACAGGAGGAGATTGCCTTATTCTGGAAATGATAGGTGATGTTTCCTATGGTGTAATGGAAGATGATAAAGGGAATGAGATATGTAGGTAGACAGAGAGAGAGAGAGAGAGAGAGAGAGAGAGAGAGAGAAATGATAATCTGTCCCTATGACATAGAGCAGAAGTATCTGTCTCCTGTGATGGATACAGGCGCAAACAACAAGGAAGGAGAGAGTAGAGAGTGATGCACAGGAGGAGTAGGGGCGGGGACAGGAGACACACAAAACACAGTGAGTGATGGAGTAGGAGAGAGAATGAAAGAATGAGAAAGGGAATGAGAGGGAGAGAGAGAGAGGGAGGATTAGAGAGTCAGAGAGAGACTGGAGAGGTAGAGTCCAGCCCCTTCTCTCTCTCTAACTCTGCATTGTGGTGAGAGACCAGCCTCTGTGACTCACCATGCCATGTGGAAATGCATGTGGCATCTAACGCATGCTTCTGCGTATGGAATGCAAACTATGCCGACTATCAGCACCATTCCCCCAAACAGCCCAAACATTTGGGAGACAAACAGTCCAAACCTGACAAGACAACAATCTCACATCTCCTTTGAGCAAAATGGCACACGACTTGTAACTGCTTTGATGCTGAAATCATTTTCATTCAACGTGATCTCAGATCTCAAATCAAAAATCACAGCCCTTCATTGGCTCAGCAGTGTTATTTGAGCAATGAGGGCCGAAGCATCAGCCTGTAGCAGCGTCGTCACGCTTCATAGCGTTGGTTGCAGCGTCAGTGTGGCCTCACAAGACTGACCAGAGGGCTGCTTATCAGGCGCATGGGAACGTGTGTAAACAGGGTCAGAGTGACCAGAGGAGTTGCGACCACGTTTGGACTCCGAAATGGATGAGCCGCTCCGCCTATGCTGCAGGACTGTAATGGTGTAGAGCACCAGTGTGATTTAAGATCTGCTCTCCTTCCTCCCCTCCCCTCTCTTTCACTGTCTTTGCTCCTTCTCTCTTTTTTCATCATCTATCTTTCTCATCCTTTCTGATTCTCACACTGCTCTCTCTCTCTCTCTCTCTCTCTCTCTCTCTCTCTCTCTCTCGCTCCGTGCCTCTTCCACCTCTTTTATTTTGCTCAGTCATGCTTCCTTCTGCAGTCTGTTCGCATTCAGGTTCAAGTGCCCTGGAGCCAGAAAGAGGTAGTCAGTGTGTGTGTGTGTGTGTGTGTGTGTGTGTGTGTGTGTGTGTGTGTAGAGTGTGTTTGTATGTGTATGACAGATGACATTTGTGTGGCTTATTAGAATGTATATTTTTGTGGTTTGTGGTATTTGTGTGTTTGTCTCTCTCTGTGTGTGTGTGTGTGTGTGCTGAGAGTGGTCCACCCCTTTGGCAGCATGATGAGCTGGAATTTGTTTATTTAAGACAAAATGGGGAATGGGGGGAAATGTAGAAAAATGTGTTGCTCTCTGTCCATGGTTCATAAGTGGAGTGCTTGTGGTCGGGGCTTTTCTGGTTGGAGTGGCCTTTTGCTCAGGGCTGCAGACCCACTCCTTCACCGGATCTCCCATTCTTCCCCTCTCCTCTCGCCTTTTAACACTCTGTTCCAACCCACAGGGTTTTCATTGCAGTAGGGACTTTAGAGGCGGTGCCCCAAATGATTGCCCTTTCTTGCCATTTTGGTGTTGCTTTTAGGGTAATCCAGGATATCCTATTGGCATACAGGGAGCCTTGTTAATTGGCATTCACTTGTGGTTGTATGAAAGCGTGCGTGTGTGTGTGTGTGTGTGTGTGTGTGTGTGCGTGTGTACTGTGTGTGTGTGTGTGTGTGTGTGTGTGTGTGTGTGTGTGTGTATTTGTCTGAATTAGGATGTTTGCAGTCAGATGAGTGTTTATTTGTGTGTGTATGTATGAGAGAAAGAGAGAGTTTGTGTGTTTATGTATGAGAGAGAAAGAGAGAGAGAGAAAGATAGAGAAAAAAAAGAGAGAGAGAGAGAGTGTTTGTATGTGGCATGGTTCTGTTTTCTCACTGTTGGAATACAGAGGCAGGTCCAATCACAGTGCCAGAACATTCACACCGAGGCCGTCTAAGCCTCTGACATTATCACTGACATCTGATAACATTTTAGCCATCTCTCTCTCCCTCCCTCCCTCCCTCCCTCTCTCTCTCTTTCCCCTCTCCTCCTCTTCTTTCCCCTCCCTGTTGGTCTCTCTCTCTCTCTGCATTTGGCCTCTTTCTCTTTCTCTTTCCCTCTGTCCTCTCTCTTTCTCTAGATGTCTGTTTATTGGAGTTTCAGTTCTGTCTCTATCCCTTTTGACTTTCTCTATTGCTTCCTTTTTCTTTCTGGCTTTTACTGTCTTTCTCTGCAGTCCATACCACTCCATGTCTGCTCTGCCCAGTCCCTGCCCACGTTCAAAAAGCACCTCAAAACATTCCTTTTCACTAAGTCATTTGACCCCTAACCCCCCCCCCAATTTGTGAAGCGACCTAGGGTACCATGAAAGGCGCTATATAAGTTATTATTATTATTATTATTATTATTATTATCCCCTCCAGCTTGCTGTCTGTGGGGTTGGTGTCAGTGTCAGGGTCAAGGCCGTGGCCTGGGGTCTGGAGTGTCTGTCTGACCAGTCCTGTGGTGGGATGGGGAAGAGTCTGTCTGACCAGTCCTGTGGTGGGATGGAGAAGTGTCTGTCTGACCAGTCCTGTGGTGGGATGGAGAAGCGTGTGGGCTCAGCTCAGCTCTGAGTCACATGTTGACCCGTGCATTCCTGCTCCTGGGCTGATGTCCAGATGCGATTGCACTAAGGGGGGAATGGGACGGGTGGGAACACTGCTCTAAGTCAGCTGTCCATTCTGTAAGGAGTATGGGACCCCACAGTCCTCTATCCCAGCCATGGTGCTCTCTCACCCCATTACCCATCAACCCCTGCAACAGTGATGCCCAGCCATGTCATGCCCTGCCTATGTCTCAACACCTGTTTTGCATCTGCCAACGCTCCGTCTACCAATCCAGAACCTGTGTTTTGCTTTGTGAGTTTTGGAATCGTGTTGTTTTGATGTTTTTATTGTTGTTGTTAATGATGTTATTGTTATTGTTTCACCCCCCACCCTGCAATCTCCACTCATAATGCAACAAGACACAGAAACAGACACTCTCAATGACCGCAGGCGACTGTGTCCTTGGAGAGATCCCAACGTCGCGATTAGTGGCTCCCCCTCGCCTCGCCTGTGCTGCTGCCCCCCTCTCCTCTGTCCAGACTCAGGCACATAATGGTCATACATCCCCTCTGGACGCTGCTCTGCTCTCTGCAGTCCAGATAGAGAGGGAGGACAAGCAGACAGGCGCTGGACTACGCTGCCAACAGAGAACAGCAGCATCACTTAATACTGTAGGCCCAACAGACAGAGAAAGTTATGCCTTGTTCTTTGTGTGTAGGTGTGTGTGTTTGTGTGTGTGTGTGTGTGTGTGTGTGTGTGTGTGTGTGTGTGTGTGTGTGTGTGTGTGTGTGTGTGTGTGTGTGTGAGAGAGAGAGAGAGAGAGAGAGAGAGAGAGAGAGAGAGAGAGAGAGAGAGACATTAAGATTGAAGTAAGATTATATGTGTGTGTATGTGAGAGTGTGGGCTACAGTATGTGTCAGTGAATGTAAGATTTTCTTGTGAATTTATGATTGTGGGGTGTGTGTGTGTGAGTATGCAGTGTTTCATTGTGTGTGTGTGTGTGTGTGTGTGTGTGTGTGTGTGTGTGTGTGTGTGTGTGTGTGTGTGTGTGTGTGTGTGTGTGTGTGTGTGTGTGTGTGTGTGTTAGGAAATATTAGTAAATTATTATTAGGAAAACATGCGATATGCGATAACATTATTGAGTACTGCGATAACGATATAACTTGCAATATTTAAATATTTAATGGTTTTCTCCATCTCATGTTTTCTCCAACCTCATGCATTTGCATCCCAATTATTAGGCTACCGGCATGCCGTGCAGTGCAAGAAAGTGAAAGTAAGGTGTTGCGATCCCGACAGTCCAGCGAAGTAGGCTAAACACCTTTTACAAATAACGAATCCTGATTACCTCTCTGTTGCTGTCTGGGGCTTTTGCTAAATGCAAATCATGAAATACAAGCCTTACAGTGAAAGACAGATATCTTCTGATCCTATAACGATAACGAAAGAAATTGTTTATTTTAACACAGTGGAGAAGGATGCATTTGGCGCTGTGTTTTTAACACGTCATCCTTAATAAAACCACACACCTAAACTGGTAGAAGATGGGCTTCTAGGGCAGCATGACAGCATCGGTTTGGTAAAATATGTTGACATTGAGAATGTGAATACACCATAGACTGTATGGAATGCGCACGGCACAGAAAATGTATCGAAATGTATTGAAAATTAAGTAATCTTTGCGGTATGTCCATCGCAAATGTTGATATTGCGATAACGATAGATTTTAGATATATCGTGCAGCCCTAGTGTGTGTGTGTGTGTGTGTGTGTGTGTGTGTGTGTGTGTGTGTGTGTGTGTGTGTGTGTGCATGTTTGTGTGCGCGAGTAAGAGACTGAATAGCCTGTTTTCTGGGACTATTCTCTCTGGGGGACGAACACAAAGAGTTTGTTTTGGGTGTTGAAAGGCGGTCCTGGTGGCATCGTCTCTTTAGCCATAAAACACAATCACGCTCACACATGCTATTCCAGGACTCTTAGTTTCAAGACACACACGCAGACACACACGCACATGCACACACGCACACTCACATGTACACTCACACACAGACAGTCTCTCTCTCTCTCTCTCTCTCTCTCTCTCCTCACACACACACCCTCCACACACACACACACACACACACACACACACACACACACACACACACACACACACACACACACACACACACACACACACACACACACACACACACACACACACACACACACACACACACACACACACACACACACACACACACACACACAGAGTTTCAACTGAATTGGTTCCCAGCTGAAAGCCTCTCTCAGTGCAGGTCAGTGTGGAGACTGGCCACCCACGCTGGGCATTCCAGCGGCAGCCAGAACAGCTCAGCCCTTGGCACGGGATCAGAGCGCTGCCCACCACCCCACCCCCTACCTCTGACCCACTGATGACACTGGCCTCTGGACACTACATGCTAACGGCTAATGGCTAATGCCAGAGCTGTCTCCATGGCATTCTATTTACAGTAAATACCATTTGATTAGAGCAACAATGATAAACAGAGATAAATGATCATTGGGCTAAGGTTTCACTTTAGCTGTTTAGGTAGGGAGTGTGTGTGGGTCTATCTCTCTCTCTCTCTCTCTCTCTCTCTCTGTGTGTGTGTGTGTGTGTGTGTGTGTGTGTGTGTGTGTGTGCGTGTATGTCTGTGTGTGTTCTCAATTGTGTTTAACTAACCTGCTGTGTGTGTGTGTGTGTGTGTGTGTGTGTGTGTGTGTGTGTGTGTGTGTCTGTGTGTGTTCTCAACATTATATTGGGGGTTTGGTCCCAATACAATCCCTCACAATCAAGATTTTGTAGAGTGTGCTATGAAAAGCTGCTTTGTATAGGCAATGCAAAGAGTTATACCGGTAGTCTCCCTGCACTTTGGCTGTCAAAAATAAAAATGACAAAAATGTTGGAAATAAATTAATTATTCATAGAGAGAGAGCTTCCCTCCTCCCCCTTTCTCGCTCTTTCCCTCCTTCCCTCTCTTTCTCTCCCTCCCTCTCTCTCTCTCCCTTACTCTCCCACTCTGCTATGTTGCCGTACAGTCCTTGCATGACTTAGCACTCCAAAGGGCAGTGCCTAAATTAAGCTCCTCTAATCATACTGCCCACCGGAATGCCACAGGTCGGACGGCACGGGGCCACCGCCAGACATGGAGACAGGAAGTGAGCCCAGAGCCCCACTTCCTGTTCACCCCGCCACCAAAAGTTATTTTAACTTTAGGTGTGAGGTCAGGAATAGCAGAGAGGGTCAAACTGTATGGCATCCCTGACAAAAGAATCACCAGGGCTGTCCACTTGCCCACTCACTCACTCGTCCACTAGTGGACGAGTGTACATTCCGCCACACAGCCCACAGGTCCCCAGGTATAGTATAGTATTAGTATAAGTATAATATACTTATATATATATAATAATATATATATTATTATATACTTTTTTGATCCCGTGAGGGAAATTTGGTCTCTGCATTTAACCCAATTGGTGAATTAGTGAAACACAAACAGCACACAGTAAACACACACAAATCCCAGCGCAGTGATCTGCCTGCTACAACAGCCTTGCTCAAGGGCACTTCAGCCGCGGCCCACTGGTCGGGGCTCGAACCGGCAACCCTCCGGTTACAAGTCCAGAGTGCTAACCAGTGGGCCACAGCTCACAGGTAGAGTAGGTGACTGAATGTGTACAGTGTTGAACACTGTTACTGTGGTAATGGAGGACATTGTTAGGTGTTCTAGAATCTTTCCAAGGTGAAGTGTAATGGGAGAAGCTCTTGCTGCTGGTGTGAGGAGTGTGACTTATCAAAGGTGTTAAGTGGTGTGTCTGAAGCTGTGTGGTGTTTGTGTCTAGAACAGCTGTGTGTGTGTGTGTGTGTGTGTGTGTGTGTGTGCTACAGAATCAACCTCTGACATTAAACAGAGGTCACGCTCCTATACACCCTTGTAGGTTGAGGAACACAAGCACCCTCTCACTGAGCATCTCAAAATTAGGACAGTTAGGACGGCCATCTTTACCCATCTTTACCCTCTCTGTATGCTGTCATAGTCCCACAGTGGCACCTTGTCACAACACACGTAATCCCACAGCTACAAAACCCAATAGTCAAATGATGACTTTGCAGCCAGCTTCAAAAGCAAAGGAGCATTAAATAATTTCCCCTTATCGCCTAATCTGCAGGCGTGACACCAGAAGCACACACACAGACACACACACACACACACACACACACACACACACACACACACACACACACACTGGATGACTGATTCCCAGTGTTCATCGCACACCCCACAACCAGTGGCCACGCTCAGGGTCACTTAAAGGTCATTTCATGCTTAAGCTTGTATTTGTCACTGTGCAGTATCACCAGAGGTGGTATTGCTTTTTTATAGCTTCACTTGCTCAGCCACCTATTCCCACTCTTTATGATGAAGGAATGGGTCTGACCAGGCTGGTGAATATGAAACAGCTTGATGAAGGTCTGACCTCAGTTTCACCTGCGTCCCATCCCAGCCCACTCTATCCCCCACACCAGACGTACTGGTCCTCTCACTCACCTCACATGACTGTCCAGTAAGGAAATTGCAACCTTATATACCACCAAGGGAAGGGTGTAGGGTTTGCATGAACTAATGAGGCATTACACCATACATGTGTCTTGGCTATTAGAATCAATGGATCTTGTGTGCGGGTGTATGTGTGTGTGTGATTGTGTTGTGTGTGTGTGCTTGCGTGTATGCATGTGTGTGTGCGTATGTGTGTGTGCGTGTGTACATGTGTGTGTGTGAGTGCTAGGGTTTGTGGGTCGATGGTGAGGTGAACTGGATGCCTGCTTTGTAAGCAGTGTGCATCAGGGGCTGTGATGCAGCAAGTGGTGTCTCATCAAGACGTTGATGTCCAACAGTTGTGTTAGAATGGTTATGGTAATGTAAGGCATAGTCTGTCTGCCTCTCCCTTACTCTGTCTCTCTCTCTCCCTCTCTTTCTCTCTCTCTCTCTCACACACACACTCACACACACATACACACACACACACACACACACACACATCTGAAATAACTTGGCTACGATCCAAATGCAAGGTCCACCTCTTAATCAAGAATTGAGTGGTGTGTGTGTGTGTGTGTGTGTGTGTGTGTGTGTGTGTGTGTGTGTGTGTGTGTGTGTGTGTGTGTCTGAAGATTACTTGGCAGAGATCCTCCGCTCCGTCAGCACTCTTAAACAACAACACTCTGAACTGTCCCCTGCTCCTCATCTCATCTTTGATCACAGCACATTGGATAGTAATCACAGCACACTGGATAGTAATCACAGCACATTGGATAGTAATCACAGTACATTGGATAGGAATCACTGGATGTCTGTCTGTCATACCTCTGTCCATTGCTTTCAACATTTAAAACCCATGAATGTCATTTCCATATGCATGCTCAGCCTCGGTCAGGAGTAGCGGTCAGCGTAATGGATGAGCGAGGCCCTCGGGACAGCTTCTCAGACAGTGCTGGCATCGGCCACTCCTGTATTGTGTGCAAATTCATTAATCTGCCTCGGCTGGGTCTGTTCCACAGCGCACGATTCTGCCACTACTTTACATCTCAATGTTTCTGCTGGAGCCTTTTGTCCCTGCGCTGTAATGTGTGTCGCGGGGCACACAAACTGACCACAAACTGACCGGGCCTGTTGTCCACACACTGAGGAGAGAGGTTCCTCTTCACTGTCAAAGCGTGAGTTGGATTTGGATTGTGATGGGGTGATGACAAAGCCAGGCTGGTGCAATGTTGATGTGATTGTGAAGTAATGGTGGAGTAATGGTGGAGTAATGGTTGTTGTGGAGTAATGGTGGAGTAATGGCAGAGTAATGGTGGAGTAATGGTGGAGTAATGGCGGAGTAGTGGTGGAGTAATGGTGGAGTAGTGGTGGAGTAATGGTGGAGTAATGGTGGAGTAATGGTTGTTGTGGAGTAATGGTGGAGTAATGGTTGTCATGGAGTAATGGTGGAGTAATGGTTGTCATGGAGTAATGGTGGAGTAGTGGTTGTTGTGGAGTAATGGTGGAGTAATGGTGGAGTAATGGTTGTCATGGAGTAATGGTGGAGTAATGGTGGAGTAATGGTTGTCATGGAGTAATGGTGGAGTGATGGTGGAGTGATGGTGGAGTAGTGGTTGTTGTGGAGTAATGGTGGAGTAATGGTTGTCATGGAGTAATGGTGGAGTAATGGTGGAGTAATGGTTGTTGTGGAGTAATGGTGGAGTAATGGTGGAGTAATGGTGGAGTGATGGTGGAGTAATGGTTGTTGTGGAGTAATGGTGGAGTAATGGTGGAGTAGTGGTGGAGTAATGGTTGTCATGGAGTAATGGTGGAGTAGTGGTTGTCATGAAGTAATGAGGAGGCATTCCTCTGCTGCTGCTTACTCCACCATAACACAGAGTAGCACGCTGCACTGGCAGGACAGGGAGTCCAGTTCTCAGGCAGCATTATACACTCTGTGTCCTCGGTGCATTGTGATCAGTGTGAATTGTCATTTGGGACTGGGCTAGATTTGTCATGCTAAGATGGGAGAGCCTGCTGTGGCATATGCTGCATATATGGCAGTGGCTTATGATGTGCTGTGCTGTGCCGAGTGGTC
>NC_063212.1:2164268-2169268 GCF_017589495.1 Alosa alosa
AGGATTAGACCAGATTTGGAGGATCACTGAGCGTAAGCTTTTAGAATTTTTTTTTATTTTTTATTTCTTTTTCTCTAAAATGTGGCAAGGAATCCAATTAACCCATTTGTCAGCAGCCACTGGGCTAGAATGAGAGGTGCAGTTACCAGATGCGTTTATATGTGGGAAGGTGTAACTGTTTGAGAGACTGTATCTACCTCCAAGTACAATTTTATATAAACACATACACACACACACACACACACACACACACACACACACACACACACACACACACACACACACACACACACACACACAATTTTCATTCTTTCATCATTAAGACTGGCCCATGGAGGCAGTGGTGCCACCCCACACACACACTCCCCAAACCCCCCAAACCCTCCCCTCAGTTCCCTCTCAGTTCTCCTCGTCTTTTCTGGGTCTTTCACATTTAGAAATGAATATTGTGCTGACAGGACAGGCTAATGGGCCTTGGCTATGACCACAGTTGTAGTTCATAATAGATTGCATGTTTTCCCTTTTGTAACTGAATGAAGACAAGCGTAGAACCTCAGTGGGCTACAAAGTAAGGAAACCATCTAGCCCAATTTGAAATTCATTACACATAAATTATACTTTAATCCTTACACACACAGCAATACTGAGACCTGATTTGGTTCTGTTTGTGGAACGTGACCTCCTGGTGCATCTCCCAGGATGGCCAGTCCATCTTTCAGGAAGTGGTGCTGTCCAACACCAGCTGGGCCCAGCTATCAATTTACACCTTACCTCAGCCCTGGTTACGCCTGATATTTTGTGTGGCCCAGACTTTGCTTGTGTGTGTGTGTGTGTGTGTGTGTGTGTGTGTGTGTGTGTGTGTGTGTGTGTGTGTGTGTGTGTGTAAAAGTGTCTGTGTTTCTGTGTGTGTTTTCGACATGACTCAGAGTCAGTCAGTCAGTCTCAGTAGGATGCTGTGTGGATGATGCTTTCATGGCTCACTCTGAGCAAGTGAGAAAGTGATTCACATGACTTACCAGAAGCTGGACTCTGGTGGGTAGAGGAGGTCTTATTACATTACAGCAATCAGGTTCACCTTCATACTGGGGATCATCGTGTGAGAGGGAGGATGGCTCCCTAAAAGGGTGTGTGTGTGTGTGTGTGTGTGTGTGTCTGTGTGTGTGTGTGTGTGTCTGTGTGTGTCTGTCTGGATGGGGGGTCTGAATTGATTAACAGTCATATCATGTATTACCCCCAGGGGTCTTATACACACACACACACACACACACACACACACACACACACACACACACACACACACACACACACAAAGACATAATATCCAGCATACTGTAATCATAATACATAACCAAACATTTTTACCAGCCAAACACCCTTCAAGCATCATAAGAGCTGGAAGAGAGCTCCACAGTGCAACAGTAAAACAAACACACAAGGACTCCAAGACTCTACAGTCACAAGTCACAGCTTTATGGACACATTAAAAGTGAATTGTGTTATGATGAGATAAAATGAGAGAGAGAGGGAGAGACAAAGAGAGAGAAAGAGAGAGAGAGTTTGTTACATGCAACAAATATCTCCTTACGATCCACTAGCTCTCCATTGTCTGAGAACACTGTAACACTGACTGTGAACTGGAAACAGAAAAGTGGGAGCTGCCTGTTCCCCAAACTACAACAAAACGCTGTGTGGCTTCTTGTGTTTTGTTTATAAATGTAAGTTGGTTTGGAAAAATGATCTGCTAAGAAACATAAACATAAACATAAACATAAACATAAACATAAACAAACACAAGGTCCTCCAGCATCGCTATCAACACCTTTAAGGTATGAGTTTACCTTTATCAACATCTTTAAGGTATGAGCTTACCTTTACCAACACCTTTAAGGTATGAGCTTACAGTACCTTTACCAACACCTTTAAGGTATAAGCTTACCTTTATCAACACCTTTAAGGTATGAGTTTACCTTTCCCAACATCTTTAAGGTATGAGCTTACCTTTACCAACACCTTTAAGGTATGAGCTTACAGTACCTTTACCAACACCTTTAAGGTATGAGCATACCTTTACCAACACCTTTAAGGTATGAGCTTACCTTAATCAATACCTTTAATGTATTGAAATGTAACTGACTCCTGAGTGCTTCGAATGTGCTCTTGTCAAAAGATTTGGTCTGCAAAGGGCATTTGATATCAGACTTGTGTCTTTGCCTTTGTCATTTGACATTTTAGGTATACATCCTAAATACATTTTGTATTTGGCTAAAGGTTGTTGCTGTAGGGACTGTTGATGATGGATTTGCCTTCATTGCAGAGGAGGTCATTGAAATCCCATTAATTTCCCTCTCCACCATCAGCTCGAGCCATGCATTACTTACATCCTGTCATCCTTTATAAGAGGACTTAAGAGTCAAAACTTAATTATGAAATCACTCATGCTCTTTGAGTGTGTGTGTGTGTGTGTGTGTGTGTGAGGTGAGTGCATATTTATCCTTACTTTGGAGTCTTTTGGAGGAGAGACATTAATTTCACTCAAATACAAATCTATTTGCCAACCAAAAACCATTTAGGAAAATGTAAAACATTAACCCATATCTCTCTCTATCTCTCTCCCTCTCCCTCTCTCTTTCTGTGTGTGTGTGTGTGTGTGTGTGTGTGTGTGTGTGTGTGTGTGTGTGTGTGTGTGTGTGAGAGACAAAGAGAGTGAGCTACTCACTAAGCATGAAAGAGTGCACACTGCGTTCCATTCTACATCCGTGTGCAGGCTGCTGCTTATTTAGCTCTGGTGACCAGGATGTCTGAGAGAGCGGAGAGATGAGATGAGGTGAGAGGAGGAAATATCTGCCTCCTTGTCATATTTCAGACAGGTGTGAAAGAATGACTAACACCCCCCACACACACACACTCTCACACACACTCTCTTTCTGTACATATTTTCTGTTAAATAATGAGTGTCTTTCTCTCTCTCTCTCTCTTTCTCTCTCTCTCTCCCTCCCTCTTACCTTTTTTTCCATGTGTGTTTGTCAGAGAGGAGAGGGAGAGAAAGGTAGAATGAGGCACTTCTGGAATGATGAATACTTGCGATGATAAAGTGATGAGGTATTTTTGGGTCCCTGTGTGAGTAGCTCTCCTCAGGGCCCGTACATAGTGATGGAGGGGCCAGTCCCTATCTCCACAGGAGCAGGGCCAGAGCATGCATGAGTGATGGAGGGAGAACAAGTACAGACGAGAGAAGGAGAGGGACAAGAGAAACAAGTGAGAAGAAAGACATTCGATTTAAAAAGAAGAAACTACGGAGAGAAAGAAAGAAGGAAAGACTAATTTAATGTGGAACTGAATGAAAAAAGGAATAACAAGATAGAGGGAGGAAGATGTACAGGAGTGGCAGAAAAGAAAGAGAGAATTTAAGGTACAAAGAAAGGGAGCGTGCTGGTCCTAGCTTCTTTTATCCTTCTCTCTTCTTCCCTCTCTCTCTCTCTCTCTCTTATCGTCCAGCGTCTCAGGAACGAGTTTAAATGGAAGCAGTTGTAGGAGTTGTTGCTAGAAACACGTGCATTACTGCATGCCAGGAACCAAAAGCCTCTCACTGAACCGGACACTTGTGGTGCGGCCACCATCCAACACCCCCCCCCCCACACACACACACAAAGACACACACACACACACACACACACACACACACACATGCACCGTCACACACACACATTACCTACGCACCCATCATTAGCATCCCCCTTGCTACGTGAGTTAGCAGCACAGTTCCCTGCTCAGCATCAGAGTGCTCTACTGTTGTGAGACATGAGGAACGAGGAGCAGGTAGTTCATGGATGTGTCTGCACGGCTGATGATTGCTGTAGTGAATTTATCTTTTCTAAACTTCAGCAACACAGTTCCTTTCATGAAAAGATGCCGTCTGCTCACGTTCTGATGAGGGAACTTGATAATGTAACTGCCTTTCGGTCAGGGTTGTGCAAAGCAGTCTCAGATGCCCATCAGCTCAGGGGCTTCACTTCAGTGCTTTTAGGCATCAGAGGCTGATGAATGAATAAGAAAATGGCTTCAGCCATTCACTTCAGAAGAAATAATAAACGTTTGGGAACCTTAATCAGTGTGCGGACGTTTATTATTTCTTCTCAGTTACTATTTTGGTCCAGCACCTGCACTCTTGTGATGTGCGCACACTCCTTCCGTTTCCTGCTTCAGCCTTACACTTCCCATCGTAGGTTATATGACATGCTGTATCTGGTTTGAAATGCTGTGCCTCTCCTGGCACTTGACCACAGGTCAATGTGTAGAGAATGTGTAATGTGTGCTCGTCTGGTCACCTCTACACGCTGTGACTACGTCAGCCCACTCCTTCACAACTCCACTGGCTCCCGGTCAAACATAGGACCCATTTCAAAATACTTCTCCTCACCCAAAGGCCTCAGTGTCCTCCATACCTGACCACTCTGACCTCCTCGTCTGCCACCCCTGACCTCAGGCCCCTCAGGAGCACCAGGAACAAACTCAAGGCCTGGTGCAGTGGCAGGGCCTTTGCAGCTGAACGCTTTCCTCTGGAATGCCCTTACCAGCCACTTCAGACTAGCAAACACCCTACAGTGCCATCGTGCTAGCAGGCAACTTGCCATTTCCTCTTAATGACTTCAATTCCCACCGCTCTCGTCAAACCTCTGCGCTGGTTGTCCAGTTATTTCTTTTTCTCCTTGTCTATGTATCTTGTGTGTTTTCTTCTATGTCATGTGTCTATTTAAAGCATTTTAAATCCATTGTAGCTGTGACAATGATGATAAAGACCTATTCTATTCTATTCTATTCTATTTGAGTGTTTAGAAAAATGCTATAAAACTACAAGTAAATGTATAATATGTAATAATAATAATAACATTAACATTATAGCTGTGATTGCTGGCATGTTAATGTGTCATGGTCTTGGGTTGTTTATGGAAAAAAACGCACCTCAGGAGGTAGTTATGGTAATGGTGTTGTAGTGGTTCTCT
>NC_063212.1:2174268-2199268 GCF_017589495.1 Alosa alosa
GTGTGTGTGTGTGTGTGTGTGGTATCTGTCTGTCTGTGTGTGAGGAGAGTGTGTGTGTGTGTGTGTGTGTGATGTGTGACTTCTCTCATTGCTGTCTGTGTAGCTGTTTGTCTCTTTGTCTCTGTAGATGTGTCAGGCAAATGGCTATGCATTCTTGTCGTGTAGTGTTGCTGTTAAACCAAATATAATGAAGTGATTAGAAAGTGTCCATTATTGAACAGATCAATGATAGGTGGGCTGCCAGGGTTTGTCCCTAATGAAAAAAGTGTGGATAATCAGTCTGCTTGTATTTTTGCTCGTCATTATTCAGCTCACACTGTGTCTCTGTAACACACTGTTTATCATCCATTTCCCTCATCTTTCCCATTGATTTGTTCAATCTCTCTCTCTCTCTCACTCTCCCTTGAACCCACTCCTCACCCACTCCTTGGAACCCTTTGTTCTATGATCCACTGAATAGTTTTAATGAATAGTTTTAATAACAGATGTCAGATGTCCCACACCACACACCGACGCGATGTACACACACACACACACACACACAGATGCAAACATACAGATGCAGATGCACACACACAGGCAGACAGACAGACAGACTGAAAGACAGACAGACAGACATCCAGTCCCATCCGCCTTGGTTCTGTGTACAGTGCTTTATGTCCGACTAACAAAAGGACAGTGGCCACAGTGTAGCGCTAAGCTGACCCCCATAAGTGGCTGGGCAGTGGCCCCTCCCCCACTGATGCTCCAGCTGAGTTTAGATGGGCTCTGGTTGTGTGCTGTCTTGTCAAATGAATACCTGGTGGTGGGTAATGTCTCTAAAGATGGGCAGGGTAAGAGTGTGTGTGAGGAAGGGGAAAGATATGTGTCTGTGTGTGTGTGTGTCGGTCTGTGTTTGTGTGTGTATCTGTCTGTGTTTGTGTATGTTTGTGTCTGTCTGTGTTTGTGTATGCCTGTGTGTGAGAGAAATAGA
The DNA here is from genome assembly GCF_017589495.1 of Alosa alosa. Taxonomy (NCBI): domain Eukaryota; kingdom Metazoa; phylum Chordata; class Actinopteri; order Clupeiformes; family Clupeidae; genus Alosa; species Alosa alosa. Next base: position 2,175,242 of record NC_063212.1, read on the forward strand.
AAAGTGTGTAAATATGTGTATACAGTATGAAGACTACCTCTTTCCCTTCAAACATCCAGTCAGCCCTCCATAGCAATGCATTTTGGACAGAGAGACACGGGGTCTGTGTCATGTGCAAGTAAACTGAAACACTCCATCCCAAGTAAAAGCATCGCCATAAAATGTATGGTGGGCTGAGTCATTCCTACAGGCAGACAGAGGTGCTGTTAGTGGCCGGAGACTGTTACAGGGCACAGACCCGCCTACGGGAAGCTGTGGTGTGTGTGTGTGTGTGTGTGTGTGTGTGTGTGTGTGTGTGTGTGTGTGTGTGTGTGTTTCTTTTCCATTTCCTTTTTTTCCTCCGTTAGGTGTGAAAGCGCCCCATGTGACAGTGTCTGTGAGCTGCGGGTGGGAACAGATATGTGGAGGGGTTGGCACCAGTGGGCTCCATCAGAATACCTGGTGATTTTTCCATGGTGGAGAGATGCACGAAAGTGCTGTTGGCTTTATGCAATATTCAACTGTCTGTGCTGAAAAGCTCTCTGTGTGGGCAGCATTGTGTGTGTGTGTGTGTGTGTGTGTGTGTGTGTGTGTGTGTGTGTGTGTGTGTGTATGTGTGTGTGTGTGTGTGTGTGTGTGTGTGTGTGTCAGATGGGGAAAGAGGAAACTGGCATTCATACTACAAGCTAACGGACAGACAGCGGTCAGGTACATGTAAACACATAAACAAATCAACTGACAAGTCAGCCAAAAGTAATATAGGACCAGCGTGGACCAGCATATACCAGACAGCAAGGCTCCTGTGCACATCAGTGTCCACACACTTAGACTTAAGCAGAACATACAGTATACACATTGACCGTACAGGCAAAGAGAATGGGTCTCTTCTCTTCTCTTCTCTTCTCTTCTCTTCTCTAGATGGGCCTTAAAACTAGCAACAACCAACACCTACCCTGACTTGTGACAAGGGGAGCCCCAATGTAGATGGGTGAACTTCAGTGAACTTTCAGAGATTCAACCGAAAGTTGACATTCTTTGAATTATGAAAGCAGCAGTGTTACAGGCAAAGTGAAAAACTAGACTTACCAAAAACAATTTAATTCTAGCCTGGCTTCTGACACACAAGGGAAGCAGAAGGCAGATGAACGCCTCAGTGAACTTTCAGTGGACAGAGATTTGACAGAAGGCTGATGTTTCTGAGTTATGAAAGCACCAGTGGCTGGAGCTGCCTGGATCAGTATTCCACTCACAGAGGGGCTGTGGCTGTCCGCTGGAGTCTAGAGATGCAGGATGAGGGGGGTGGCATCTCCCAGAATGCACCTTGACCTCTGTCAGGGGAGTGTGTGCTTGTTGGAAATGGACGGGCCAGTCTGTTGGATAGGGGTGGCCTTTTGAGAAGTGGGGATCTGCATTGTTAACACAAATGCACATATACAGTATACACACACACACACACACACACACACACACACACACACACACATATATATATAAGAGCGTTATGATTACTGGGTGTGATGAACATTCACACACACACACACACACACACAAACAAAGTGTATGTGTGTGTGTGGGAGAGATAGAGAGAGGGAGTTGTGTGTGATAGTGTGCTCTCCTGTGTGTCTGTGCTGAGTGTGCTGCTGGTGATGGAGGAGAGGACAGTGCAGGACGGTGCAGGACGGTGCAGGACGGTGGCACACTGCAGTGCTGAACATTGGGAGGTGTTGCTGGATGGCCCACACACTCCATATTTTACACTCTAGATTTGATTCAGAAAAGCTCACTATGTCACACTGTCACTGTGTTAAACTGATCCTCTCTCTCTCTCTCTCTCTCTCTCTTTTTTTGTTTGTGTTTGTGTGTGTGTGTTTTGGGGTGTGTGTGTTTTGGGGTGTGTGTGTGTGTGTGTGTGTGTGTGTGTGTATGTGTTTTGGTGTGTGCTTTTGTGTGTTTGTGTGTGTGTGTGTGTGTGTGTGTGTTTTGGTGTGTGCTTTGTGTGTGTGTGTGTGTGTGTGTGTGTGTGTGTGTGTGTGTCTGTCTGTATGGGTCTGTGGATAGGGGAGGCAACTGAAGCCAGACTGTTGGTCTGGTTTAATGACTCAGCATCTGAGTGCCGAGCTTTAGTCTCAGACAGATGTCTCATGATGGGGTTTGGATCAGGGGTTAGGGATGTGTGTGTGTGTGTGTGTGCAGCTATGAACATAGTGATTGCTCATATTCTCTCTCCATTAAGGCTGTTTTCCACACACACACACACACACACACACACACACACACACACACACACACACACACACATTGACACCTCTGTTGCATGATTATATTAAATTGCCAGCTACACAGTTACAGACCTGCAGTGCAGACACTCAGTGTGAATTCGCTTGGCTCATATCCAAGGACTAAACTGCTCAACTCTCAAAGACACAGTAAAACACACTCTCTCTCTCTCTCACACACACACACACACACACACACACACACACACACACACACACACACACATACACACACACACACACTTACACACACTCTTTCTCGCCAAGGGCACGCCGGGCATACACTCACAAATGCATCATGCCCTTATACTCCCAAATGCATAACCTTTATGTATTCTGGTAGTAATAATCCCTTTCTCTCTTTTGATCCCTTCTAGGTAAGTTATCATTCAGATGGCTCAATGTGTTCCAGTAACGTATGCCTGTGTTGGACACCGGTCAGGTATAGAAACCTTGCTCTGTCCTTGCTCTGTAACAGTTGTTGGTATACTGCTTCAGATGCCTGTGTGTGTGTGTGTGTGTGTGTGTGTGTGTATACGGTATGTGTTCAGTCTTGTGCTTGTTTTTTAAGTCAACAGTTGTTTCGTGTCATTTTCAGTGGAATGAAGATTAGAAGTGTTGACTTTGTGCTCACCCCTGTATTCCTGCTCTGAAGGGTGATGTTGGTGATGTTGGTGATGTTGTGCAGAGCACTGAAAACACAGTGTGACTCAGACAAAAGAAACAGACACAGAAATGTCCCAAACAGCAGCGATTACCCTCCCTGCTCAAAGGCATTCTCCACCCATGTCTATAGGTATAGCGATTAAGGATTCACATGGGATTTGGGGTCTAACTCTGCCGAAAATTGCATATAAATTGCAGTAGGTCTAGCTAAGCTTGGTTGGCATTTTGTCATGTAATGAGACAGCAGTCTGAATTCCCTTTGAAATGAATTAAGTCGGGAGCGTATCCAGACTCACTGTTGCCTCATGATGCATTATTACAAGTAATGTTAGCTTTAGAGCTATTCGGAGGGATTTTAAAAGAATGTGCCGCTTTGATCTAAACAGGTGTGTGTGTGTGTGTGTGTGTGTGTGTGTGTGTGTGTGTGTGTGTGTGTGTGTGTGTGTGTGAGTGGGAGGGAGGCAGTTCTGGTAACACCTTACTGAATGTAGCCAGTTCTGAAGTGTCAGTGTGTCTGTTAGAGAGCAGTGACGAATGAAGGAAAGACAGGGCCCAAGGAAAGTATGTGTCTGCCAAAACATAGACTTTGCTCCACCTCTCTATAAAATGCTTGTCCAGAAGAATTCCCTGGACATTGACGGATTGTCCAAATCCTTTGGAGAGCCCAAACAGAATTCCAAACAGGCCTCAGGGCCTCCACGTGATCCCCCTGGACTGAGCGTTCAAATAGCTGGTGGTTAGACCAGGAGCATGGGATACTGTTCCATAAATATGCACAATGATTAGCCTGTCAAACATGTTTTCTCAATGGTGACATATAGTAAGTGCCATGTAGCAGAGCCTGATGTGAAACATTAGAAACCTCCAGTGTAAAGTGAGAAATAAGTCCTGATGCCGTGGGTGTGTCTAATATGCATGGCCCTTATCAGTGTTGCGCGGTCCGCCCGAAATTAAGCGGTCGCCATTATGACCGCTGGTCACCAAGGTTATGAGTCATAAAACAAAATATTTGAATGATATTGGGTCATTTTATGGCGGGTCAGTTAAAATTAATTAAATATATATTTTCTACAAATAGGCCTTAAAATATCACGAAAAGGCTATCTAGCATCAATACAGTAAAGCATCAATACAGTAAAGTCAACAGTAAAGAAGCTGAAGACGCGAAGTTAAAATAATAAAGACACCCTTCAGGAAAAGCCATATAGGCTATGGGAAATATTGGGAAAAGTTCTTAAAGAAGAGTACAAGTTTCTTGTACTATGGTATATGGTCTATGTAGGCCTACTTCTTGCGAAGCCATTTAAGTATGACAGCCAAAACGGGCAGCCTACAGGAATACATGTTATGGCACAGACTACACAGCCATATCTACCGGTATAGGTTCGCGCATTCATAAAAGTTACCTTAGTTCGTTGTGTTTGTGACTTTAAACAGTGGATTTGCTTTAGTAAAGCTTTGTGCTTCATTCAGCATTATAAACCAGTTCTTACGCTAACGTTTTGACCAGCAATGTATCTCTCTTGCCTACCTTGCCTCACCATTTCTGTTTTCGAAAGAAAGATGTATGTCCATGGCCTTCAAATCTTATCCTAGTGTTCTAATCCTTGGTGGTTGCGTGCGTGCTTGCGCTCTTATTCTCATTCTCTGTCCTGCGCAAACATTATGTCCTGCATGCCTACTGCGTGTAGTTCTACTGCATAAAGTTTCGGAAATAAATTAGTTTGTTTTACAGAAATGGCCTACTGTCACACTGTATGCAGGCTATAACCAAAAGCACACATTTTGTAAATAAGCGGGTCGGATCGCGGTCGGGTATAATTTTGTCCCAATTAATATTCAAGGGTCCGAAAGGCGGTCGGGTTGATTAAAATATCGGGCGACCGCGGGCCGCTTGTGACCAAACCCGCGCAACACTGGCCCTTATATTCTACAGTAGGCTACAGTTTCCTATTAAGGGAATCACTGGGAATAACTTGGACTGAGCCTTTCTGTACTGTTACTGATGTGTTACTGTAAAGCAGTAGTTATCTAGAATAGGGCTGTATTCGCAAGTGTATTAGGCTAGCAAGAATCTGTATGATACATATCACAATACAGGGGTAACAATTCAATATATCATGATATATTATGATTTTATATATATTTGTGGAGCATTTTGCAAAGAAGGGTTACTGTTATCTGTGACCTGAAGTGAAATGTGCTCTTTCTGTGAAATGAGCCCCTGTCCCTTGACCCTGCTGCACTGTACTGTGTTTTTGCGTGAGCCTTAGCATGCCTTCATATACTGTAAGCTACTGTATGTGTCCTGTACCATAGAGCACTGTCTGGACACCTGAACTTGCTGAGCTTACAATTTGCCCTATTGAACCCGCTGTCCATAAGCTCACAGATGTTCCTTGAGGAAATGCTGACCTTTCATTTCATGATGAGTCTACTCCATTGCAAGGTGTAATTTGTAACCCAGGTGTAATTTATCTACCATCTGCAATTTGTTCTGCAGGACTGAGAGGAATGGCCAGCACTTTGGTGTGATATATATCCTCTTTCTCTTCCATTCATTTCTCTTTCTCATTCATTGGCTATAAAATAGCCAGATTCATTGTTGGTGTGGGGATAAACTAGGACGACTATACGACAACGGGGGTGGGTTGAATATAGAGTGAACTGATCACACACACACACACACACACACACACACACACACACACACACACACACACACACACACACACACACACACACACACTAAAGCCTAAAGCCATGAGCCATTTTTCTGGATATTGCTGGGTTATGTCTGGGAGATAATTTTTTGTCTAAATAGATTTTCCAGAGAGACTGGTGTGGATCATAAGACACTTTAACGTTTTCTATTGAAACATAGGAAATGTTGCCAGTGGAAGCCATAATGAATAATCTCAATTGTATTATATAATGCATTAAATAAAAGTGTGTTGCTTTTGAATGTATTTTCATATTGGCTAACATGGGCTATGTAAAAATGTTGCCCATGTTGTCCTTGGGATCATAATGGTGATGACTTGGCTTGTTCAGGGAAGGAGGTGTTTCTGTGAACCATCTCTTTTACTATTTGTTATTATGCGTGTCATCTTTGCTTTTGGAAACAGTTTATTGGCCGTGAAAGCCTGGAGGTCAGTGCTGGCAGTGCTGCCCCCCTCTGGGTCCCTGGTGTACTACACTGTCAGGTCTTTTTAAAGCATTGTCTAGCTGTGTCGTGCCGTGCTGTGATGTTTAGATCTTTTTGGTTTAATGTAGTTTCGTAAGTAATCTTAGTTGTTACGCTCAACTGAATTCATTGCTGTTCCTTGGGCTTACAATGGGGTCATCTTGTTAAGCACTGCTTCAAGTGCCACACATGATGAAAAGCATCTCATTCAGTCATATACTTAGTAACAAGCGTGCGCATAGACAGCATAGCGCTTAGCCACGGGCAGGAAGCTGCCTACTCTTCTCCTCTCTCACGCGTCCAGAGCACCAGTAACTCAGTGGCATGTGGGTAAACACGGTGCCCACTCAGATCACACTGCGTGAGACGAGACCCTTTGTGCCAGGGCACCACGGTGCCCGGCAGTGTGCCCGTATAAGGGCTCGGGTTACTGGAAGGTGAGGTGAGTTGGCACTGCCCACTGATCTGTCGCTGGCCTTTTATACAACTGGGCTCCGCAGCGGAAACACAACTGCCATCAGAAGAGGGTGATGAAATTAGCAGTGGTCATTAAAAGAGTGGCATGTGAATTCTCTGGAGGTGAACTAGTTTCAGTGGGGGTCAGTCAGGCTTTGCCCAGTAACAATTTCCAGAGTTCTTCCAAGTTCTAGGCTCTTTAAAACACCTTGAGACAATTGAAAGAATTGGTGCTATAAATCAAATTTTATTTTAAAAAGTATGTGTTTAGATAGCAAACACAGAGATCCAAGAGATTCTCAAATGATTTTCAAATTCTCATCAAATTATTCCATTTCTCAACAAAGGCATCATACTGTTAATTAGACATCAGAATAAACTCACAAGAGAACAGAGCATGTCAGAAATGCTGGAGCACTTGCCACAGTCAGTTCAACAAATCAAGCCTATCCAAAGAGATACAGATGCTGTCTGTGTGGCATTGTACTGTTTTTGTTGTATGTTTTAGCATGAGTGAACTGTAAATGGTTTTATGCATTGCATCCTTTAAATTGGCATTTTTGATTGCTAAAAAGAGAGACATTTACATTGTAGCAGAGGCTTGTACTATTCATCAGAGCCGTATAGATACGGCTCTGCTATTTATGATGTAACACTACCACCTACTGGACACATATGTTACTACAGGTAATACTACAGGCCTTTAGGTTCTTTCTTCTTCTACAGTAACTATTAGCACCTGGTATTCAGATAACTATTTCTCCTACAGGAGTTTTGTTTTTAGTTTGGTTCTGAAAATGTCAAGTGAAGTGACAAATGACAAGTGAAGAAGCTAGCAGAGCTTTCCAGGCAGTTGTAGGCCTACTACATGCCAATAAAAGTGAGTTTCAGCCATTGATATTATTGGTTCACAACATTTGTGTTGGTCTCTCGTACAGAAAGTAGAGTTTTTAAATCAAGTAGATTGTTACTTATATTTTGTTTTGTGTGTGTGTGTGTTTGTGTGTGTGTGTGTGTGTGTGTGTGTGTGTGTGTGTGTGTGTGTGTGTGTGTGTGTGTGTGTGTGTGTGTATGTATGTGTGTATGTGTGTGTGTGTGTGTGTGGTGTGTGTGTGTGTGTGTGTGAGTGTGTGTGTGTGTTGATCGAAAGTTATGCCTTTCATGACATGGCATGACATCATCATGCTCATTAACAACCAACTCATTGCCATCAAAATCAATAGGATCCTTTATGCCCTTTACTAATCACTCTCATATTAGCCTCAAAAACACTCCTAGTGTCCAAGTCCCTTTGTTTACTCTACATCAGGCATCGTTTTCTCAGGCCTCAGGGGGTTTCATTTAATCTTTCCCTTGAATGTCCTCTCATCAGGCATCGTTTGCTCAGGCCTGAAGGGAATTTCATTCCATCTTTCCCTTGACTGTCCTCATCACACACTGCTAACTGCTTCTTCCTGCTAATGACCTCAGATTTGGTTTCTGTGGTGCAGCTGCAGGCTGTCCATCTCCTCCGATAGCGATTGAGATGGAGCAGTGGCCAGTCCTGTAAGGCAATTAACCTCTGTGCCGTGGGACCAGGACAACGGGCAATGACAATGGGCCACTAATGGGGTTAGGTGGTAGTTTCATGCCCCCACTGAACCCCCCCCCCCCCGCTGATGGCCTGAGGTCTCTGGGTTCTGTTACACCACAGATATCTCATGATGCAACCCTGGGGGGTCTAAGGTGACATGACAGCCTCTCAGTGTTTTGTGTCTGCGCCAAGTGTTGGCACATGTGCCTGTGAGAAGGTGCACACACACACACACACACACACACACACACACACACCACACACCACACACACACACACACACACACACACACACACACACACACACACACACACACACACACACACACACACACACACACACACACACACACACAGAGCGACAGAGAAATACAGATGTAGTACACACATAACACATTACACAAGTACACATTTGATTTGCACTCTCATATACCGACACACACACGCACACACAAGATTGAGCGTAAATCTCTGAAAGCTCAGTTAAGGATGGGGGTTCTCTGTGTGTGTGTGTGTGTGGTTAAGGACGGGGGTTCTGTGTGTGTGTGTGTGGTTAAGGATGGGGGTTCTGTGTGTGTGTGTGTGTGTGTGTGTGTGTGTGCTGGCTGTGTGCGTTGACAGCCTCATCCATCTCCCACTTTTCCTGCTGCAGGAATATCTTTCCCGGCTTGGCTTTCACTCTCCGCCACACTGTCCAAGACCATCTGGAATTCATGGACCCCTTCCCCTACCGTCTCCCACTTAAACCTGTCTGTGTTTACACCCAGGAGTAATGTGGATGCACTCTGCATTTCAGAAGGCGTTTTTGATGCACAGAATATGCAGTCTTAGTATAGCCATATTGTTAGCCTTCTTTTTCAGTCATTTTGTCATGGGGCCTCTTTTAAAAAGACTAATAGATGTTCTCTGCCGAGTCCTGGGGCTGGAATGTTCCACATTCCTCTCTCCATCTCTCTCTCTCTCTCTCTCTCTCTCTGTCTCTGTACCTTTCTCTCTCTCTCTCTCTCTCTCTTTCTGTCTCTGTACCTTTCTCTCTCTCTCTCTTTCTCTCTCTCTCCAAATATTGACACGTTGCCCTGCCAGGACGTGTGCTGCACTAAGAGCAGTTTTACGGCTCTGCGGGGACAGGTTGCTGGCGAGGGCTGGACGCAGGCTGTGCTGCACTGTGCACAGAGAGATGGCTGCTGGCAACGCAGATTTAAGTCCGAATATCGCCGAGACTCCTGGGGAGTTCTAGAAGACTGCTCAGAGATGAGGAATGTTGTAGGGTGTTGCTTTGGAATTTAGAGTTAAGTTAGTGACATTAATTTAACTCAGTGGAGTGGTGTTACAGGTAGCATAGCCTGAGAGTTGCCAGTTCCCACGGGATAGTGGAGTGTGAATATCCTGCCAACAACAGCAATAGCCAGAAGTGTTTTATATAAGAATACACATGGATGATGAATGATATTTCATAAAAACGTATCCAAATCCTATCCTAACAATTATTATATACTGTATTAAGAAACCGATTTTTAGATAAATGGAGAGGGGATAGTTGAAAAAAGTCAGTATTATCAGTCTGTTGTCGCAGCTAGTGACCAGGCGAAGGGACTGTCCACTGTTAGTAGCCCACCTCTACCTTCATGCCGGAGGTTGCGTGAGGAAGTGTCTCCACAGATCCCGGCGGCCGCTCTCCCCTGCCCCCATCACCACTCAGGTGAGGCCCTCCGCCCCTCTTGTGTCTGGCCATCCCACTTAGCATTCCTCCGAGCCTGCGTTGCCATGACAACCGACTACCTGCCCCGCCTGTGTCGGAGGCAATGCGGGAGGCGTTGATTGATGGTGTGTGTGTGTGTGGGGTGGGGTTGTGTGAGGGCAGCAGAGCTGGGCATAGGTGTGGCACATCTGTCCAGAGGGCGGCTAGCCAAATCTCATTAGAGTGATCTCCATGGAGACAGTACCGTGAGCTCCCTCTCTCATTCTGTGTGTGTGTGTGTGTGTGCTTGGGCCTAATTAGTGTATGAAAAATGGGAGTCTACACAGCCTGCACTGATGATTTTTTTACAGGGCAGAGCCCTGTATTTCAGCCCCACTTCTATTAAGGTCCATTTCCTACACATCACTGCATGCAGCACCGGAGCAGTTGGTCACAGTCATTGTGCTATCAGGCCCATTAGCCAGTCATGTCTTAATCCATATTCACTTTGAACTTTAAATATTCTTCAGCTGTCACAAGATTTCTCTTTGGGTCAGTGGATCCCCTGCCTTCACATATACAGCAAGAGCAGCCAGGTGCCTGCAGACCGTTGCCCCCTTTACACAGTACTGAGCACAGTGAAACCAAACTCCAGTATGTCCATTCTGAGTTGGGTCCATGTGATCATGTAGGAGGAGCAACAAGATATGGTGACCCTCTGACCAGAGCTTTTTAAGTTATGTGAGTGGACTCGGACACACACATGCGCGGACAGGCGGACGGATTGATGGACCAGAATACAATACCCTCTTCCCTCGTACCGGGGGTTGAGGGTAATAGTAATAATCAGCTTTACCGAGCTGCTAAAGGTCAGAGTTCACGCTGTGACCCCTCTAGCTCCGCAGTCTGTCTGCCAGGAGGCTCCTCATTGTCTCGGGTCACTGGCAGCTGTGACACGGATCAGAGCCACTCATCTGTGAGGAAGCTCTCCGTCCGGTCCGGTGGCGTCCACGGGTGGTCAAGGGAGCAGATGCATCCGTGACAACAGGATCTCTGTCGTCCGTGCTGGGATGAAGGGCCAGGCGCATCTTAACGGGATTACACACATTTGTTTACACATCAGCTCACAGAGGCTATTCTCCGAAACTTGTCTATGTGTGACTGAAATATAAAATCAAAATATTTTGGTCATTTTTTGATATTTTCATGTGACTTTGTACATAGAGGAATCTTCTTGTTCAGAAGATGAGTAGGACAAAAGCTCTCATTTATAACTGGATGTTTATTTGATACATTTTCAGTTTCCTGAAGTCCATTATGTGAGTTTCCAGTTCATATTTGTATTCATCTGTCTTCAGGGTTATTGTAGTCATTTTACCTATTTCAACTAATATGTGTTTATTATTATTATTTGTGTGGTGAATTACACTTCATATCCATACGCTAACAACCCATTTTGTTTTGTTTTTTCAAACCGTGAAATACCACCCTCTTGTGGTGACTAAATGGTGGTAAATATGACAGCCTCCCCCACCCTCATCCTTAAATATTGATTTGGCTGGCCCATTGTCTGGAGGCTCTCCCATGCATCTTCCACTCCATAATGAAGATTTAATTAATTAATGTCTTCAGCATCTGAAAATAGACAGATGAATTGGGCTCATTCCACTGGCTTCCAACATGGCTATGTATAGTCACAAAGCTATTCTCTCTCATGATGCACACAAATGGCTAAGGGGCACTGTTATTGTCTAATGGTCAATATGTCTTTAAGACAGCGTTCTGCCTAATTGCTACTGCACTTTCCTCTGGAAATGACTGATGTGTGAGTGTTCTGTGTAGGAGAGCAGCTTTGGAGTGTCCTTACAAAATAGCATCTTTTTGGGTGTGGCACAGTGAAGCGCTATCTCGGCCTTATGTGGAACGGAAATCAAATACATGAATACAAAGACTTGCCAAATTCATTGTTCTTGTTATGCGAACTTTGCAAAAAAAAGACATGCTGAAATATTTATGAAGCAATAGGCAGAACATTCTCTGAATATAATGCACAGACACACCCTTAAACATAGCCACAGCCACACACACAGCCCTCATTCTCACACACACACACACACACACACACACACACACACACACACACACACGCACACACACAATCTCTTTCTCTCACACACACATACATACACACACACACACTCACACACACACACACACACACACACACACACACACACACACACAGAGTGACATTTTTAGGTGGCATTGATCCTCTCTTTCATCTAATGAGTTCTTTGGATTTAAAGAGCATCTCAGACAGGCATCTACCCCACCTCACCCTCCACCCTCCACCTCTGGTCTGGTCTAGCCCTGCTCCATCCCCCGCTACTCCTCTCCTCGCCACACCCCTTCTCTCTCTCTCTCTCTCTCTCTCTCTCTCCATCTCCCTGCTGCCATATCTCTCCAGTCTGGATGGCGCATGGTTTTGATCTTGTATGCTGAAATCCATGGGCCCGCCTGCATGATGCGAGTCAGAGCCAGTTGCTATGGATATCCTCGTGGATTAGATCGCTATGGCAACACAGTTTCCCCTAGGCCCTGAAAGTTTCCCAGCAGGGAACCAGGTGCCGACGCATGCACACACACACACACACACAAACACGCACGCACGCACGTACGCACGCACGCGCACACACGCACACACACACACACACACACACACACACACACACACACACATACACACACACACAAAATCTGTGCTTCGGTGAGAGTATCACCCATTTCATTTTAGCTGGAGTAAACACATCTATTTGGTGCGTGGGTGTTTCTGACTACGTCAATTACTCACAATTACAGCTGCTATGTAAATCACTTAAGTCAGTTACCTAGAAATATGTGTTTACCAAATGTCCAGCAATATATACCTGGTAAAACCATCTCTCTCAGTTTTCTTCAACTGCTTACACACAAAATATTTGCATATTTTTTACAGTAAACATGTCACTTTAACCCTATTACCCCATATAATATCATAACCCCATAACAGATATACCAAACCATACACCACACACTAACTCTCAGCCCTTGATATATAACGTGTCTCTTTCTTATCATCCTCGTGCTACATTGCATTCAGTTTCTGTTGTTGACAAGGGCTCACCTGTTGCCCAGTGTTTAGGACTGATTGTTGAGTAGTTAAGCACAGAAGTTAAGCAGAGAAGTGTCTTCACACTTAGTTGTGTAGTTGTGTTTAAACAATTGGTTCATGGGTGTGTATTTTGGAAGGTAGGGCCTTGAAATTGCAAAGAGGAGACATTATTTGAGGTTTCTGTGTCTAAAGTAGAGAAATGTCTTTAGAGTTTTGTAAATCAATGTGTGTACTGTTATGCTAAAAGTAAACAACTGATTAAGACATTATTACCCTGTCCTGGGATTGAAACCCATGATATATCACTGACAGTGTAATGCACAATAACAGTTATGTGAAAAAATAGAATAGATGTGCTGATATCATATTTTTATATTGTATCTGTTCTGAACCCTTGATACTGTATGGTTATTATCAACATAAACTATACTGTATGTAGTCATAGTTCTGCATAAGCTTTATGATACCCATCTCATTATGACACTATTTATAAATAGAAAAGCAGCATCACTTATTAATGATGCACTAATAATTAATCATCCCTCCCAAAGTTATGAAGGTCACTGATAATGAATGGCATCTGTGCTCTGAGTGGACAGGGCCTGATTACTACATGTTGTATGCTCCTCAGGAAAAGAGCATCAATGGCTACCGCTGACATCTGTTGTTGTCTACGTGGTCTTCTCCTGTCCTGAGCTGAATCCAGCTCCTTTATGATACTGCCTCTCTGCTTTGTGTCCGTGTCAATCATGTTCATGGCAATCCTAACTCACATTTAACCAGATCAATCAGTTGCCTAAGCTACCATCAATGGCATGGGATATTGCACTGCTAAAGGAGTGTCTGTTGATAATGTTGGCTCATCGTGGGGACCCGGCTCTTAATTCGATCCCTGCCTTTTTCATTCTTCTTCAGAGCCTGGATCGTACCATTTAGAGATACTAACTGTGTCAATAATTGATGTGCATGTGTTTGGCTTTGATATGGAACCTCTGGTTTGTTGCACAGTTGTGGCTGCGCTGCAGTTTTACACATCCAGCAATTTCTCATCAACACATACAGTATAACATCCAATGACATATGCCCAAATAACATGCAAGAAATGTGCATTTAATGAAGAATATAACATGCTTTAAGCAACCTAACTGAAGTCAATTTGGGTTAAAAGCAATCAGAACAATAGACGCACATAGAAAGACAGACAGAGAGAGACAGACAGACAGAGAGAGAGATGGATAGAGGGAGAAAAGAAGAGAGGAGGAGACGGGCGACAATGAAGTGTGGTGGAGGCAGGTGTTCACTGGAGCATGAGACACTGGAGGAGGGGTGTGTGTGTGCGTGCGTGCGTGCGTGCGTGGCGTGCGTGCGTGTCAGCCTGCCTGCGTATGTGTGTCTGACACTGGATTAAAGTGTGAGCCAGCACTTGCAGTGAAGTCATTTCCGTGAACAAGGAGGACGGTACAGGCCCAATCCTCAAATCTGTCCTGAGCACTCCCCAGAATCCATCAGTCCAGAGACACCGGCCTCTCGGGCTCAGTGACCAGCCGTGCGGGGTGTCTGTCCGGTGAGCAGCAGGAGGAGGCAACTGAGGGTACAGACATGCTGAGGCAATTACCCCTCTGCCCCGTCTCTGTGTCTGGAGGGGGTGGGCCTGCAGGGCCTTATTGATTGGGAGTCTCAAGGCTTCACCTGGTTGTCTGGGAGAGGAGAAAAGGAATCCTAAAATGTGAGCAAAAGCTTAAAATAGATAAACCATGGCAGATTGTAGGAGACCTAAAAGACTGAGACTCAGACACACTGTGTGTGTGTGTGTGTGTGTGTGTGTGTGTGTGTGTGTGTGTGTGTGTGTGTGTGTGTACATTTGTCTCTGTCTGTGTGTCAAGTATGCACTGTCTGGTTTGTGTGGGTGTTGTTAGCAGTTGGCACTCAGTGGCAGACTCTGAATGCCCTCACTGAAGCTCTAGTGTGTTAGAGACCGAGTGTGACTGGAGCACTAAAGGAAGAGAGATGGAGAGGTAGAGGAGGTGGGGGAGATGGGTGGAGGAGGTGAAGGAGGTGGGGGAGATGGGTGGAGGAGGTGGGGGAGGTGGGGAGATGGGTGGAGGAGGTGGGGGAGGGCAATCTGAGCCTCCATGCTGTGCTGAGTTAGGCAGAGGAGACAGCAGAGGTGGGAGGGGAATATCAAAGACCCCCTCCATGCTCATCAAATATTCACAACCTGGCCAGCATCCAGACGTCTCAACCTGCCTATGGCTGGTGGCACATGGCATGTCCCAGACTCTGGTGGGCTTGGCTGGGGGTGTTGGGGTCCTGTGCAGGGGTACGTTTGTGTACGTGACTGGCTCCACTACGCACTGTGCCAGCTGACAGTGACGGCCCACTCTTTGGAACGGGCACGCTTAATTTAGCCCAACCCGCCTGCCAACCTGCCTGCCTACCCCGTTATGCCAGGGTACAACAGCGGTGAAGGATGACGCCCGAGGCTGGAGAATTCTGAGAATGCCACTAATTAGACACAATAGAGTCTGCTCTCTCCATCTCTCCCTCTCTCCATCTCTCCCTCTCTCTCTCTCTCTCTCTCTCTCTCTCTCTCTGTCATTATTGGCTCATTAAGGTGGGGGCCCATCTGCGGTGAGATCTGCAGACTGCTGATGGTGCATCAATGGCGTGTGGAGGTGTGGATGCTGTTGTCAAATGCTATATAACGTATCTAGATGTTCAGGGCTCTGTTTAAGTATTTGGGAGCCATTTGTTTGTATTGTGCGTGCTCATGCAAGTGAAGTATAAAGCTAAGCTAGCTAAGCTATTTCCCCCTTTTGTGGTTTTTGATAATGATAGGACAATAAGGAAAGGCCTGAATATGAGAAAATGCCCCTGCTCCTGCTTTTCTGCTTAAAACATTATGATCAGTGGATGTGATCAGCATGCATAAACACCACACACACACACAAACACACACACACACACATAAACACACACACACACACACACACACACACACACACACACACACACACACACACACACACACACACACACACACACACACACACACACACACACACACACACACACACACGCAGTTCACCACACACACACACAGTTTCCCCCACACACACACACACACACACACACAAACACACACACACACTTGACTTAACATTTCTGCTCTTGCGTGTCTTCTCAGCGCTCTGAAGAGGCTTGATGGAGCTGTCAGCAAATCCCCCTGATTGGGCCGCTGCTGGTCCATTGTGTACAGGCCATTTCATGCTTGCGTGGGGGGACTGTAGGAGTTTGCATTGTCTTGCCTGTGATTGGTTGGGGAAGTTAAGCCTCACTGAGTACCGTGGTGACCATCTCAACAGAGAGGACTCAGGTCAGGTCAATGTCAGGGGGGACTGGGAGTGGACGTGGGGGCTGGGGGGCAGCTTTGTTGGTTAAGTGGGGGGTTCCTTTGTGTTGGCTGTTTAATGTGTGCAAAGGAGGGAAATTGCCCTTCGCTTTTGGCAGATGGGCCAGCGAGAGAGGACTTCCAGCTTACTCAGTGTAGCAAGATGCTCTTACTGGATCATCTTTATGCATTGCTAGTCCATGAGAAGGATGAGCATGGCCAACTAATTAAACTGGGTTTTGTAAATGTATCTAAACTATGTATACAGTATACTGACAGACATATTGAGGATAATGACAAGGTAATGGAGCAAAATGCAGCATATGATGAGATAGTGAAGGTGAACAAATCTCAGATTCAGCATGCAGACGGAGCATCTCTCTGCTCTCTCTCTCTCTGAGAGTGTGGGCACTGACACTGACTGGATGGAAAACAATCAGTCAACACTGAACCGACCTGGTCCCTCACACTTGCTGTGGTCTTTTCTTCCAAAAGGCCCAGGTTCCAAATCGATGTGTGTGTGTGTGTGTGTGTGTGTGTGTGTCAGGTGACATGTGGGTCCTCAACGTGTGTCCTTTAGAGATGTGTCTGATAAGTATGTATTGTGTCCTCTTAATGACCCTGTGGGAATGTGTGTGTGTGTGTGTGTGTGTGGTGCAGGGGTGTGTGTGTGTGTGTGTGTGTGTGGCCCTCAAGAGTATTTTTGAGTCGTTCTAGACAGACATGGTCTGTTGCCAGGACAACAATGTCCCACAGCCCTTCTCTCTCTCTCTTTCTCTCTCTTTCTCTCTCTCTCTCTCTCTCTTTCCCCATCTCTGCCCCTTCGAAATCTATGGAGAGGTGCTAGAAATCTAGTCCAGTCACACAAGCTTGAATGCACACTCACCCACAAAGAGCACTAACCATGATTCACATCCATGGCCTCCCTCAGTGGTGGTCTTGGGGCTTTCTGACTCACCTTGAGGAGCGGACTGAAGTCCTCAGGTGGGCCATTTCGCAAGCCACAAGTACAGAACTACTGGAAGTCCTTATGGGCATGTTTCCTGTTATTGGAATACATAGCAATGTCTATCACACAACACCTTCTGTGTGTGTGTGTGTGTGTGTGTGTGTGTGTGTGTGTGTGTGTGTGTGTGTGTGTGTGTGTGTGTGTGTGTGTGTGTGTGTGCATGTGTGTGTGTTGTAGGCATGCTTTTGTGTTCTCTCCATGCCTCAATTTGAAGATGACTCTGGAGGCAGGGCCTCTTTGGAGTTTCAGAATGAGCCTGCTGATGCATAAGAATAAGCACACAAGGGTCTCCAGTTCCTCCACATGCTGTACAAGGGCCTCCTCACATGAGAGTAAGAGTGAGAGTGTGTCACAATAGATGAGACACTGGAGGTTACTTCACTTTACAGAGAAACTTTTTTAATTTAGACATATGAATCAGACTAGTAATTAGAACCAATACAGTGTCATATTGGTGTTTGCTGCTTGTCAATAGAAGTACAGTTTACAGCAAATACTTTTGATTATTTACAGTTTTTTTCAACTGCTTACACACTAAATCTTTGCTTGTCACACAATTTTCTAAACATGTCCTCCAAACATCATAACCCGACACCAAATCTGCAAAACCATACACTAATTCTCAGTGTTTGACTCAGTTTTCAATTGACTAAAACACATTTTGCAAAACACCACACACAATTTTCTACCTAACACACAAAAATCTAACAGGAAGTAACTTGATTTCGTTCTTCAAACACAACCCATCAAAATGCCACACTAAATCACCAGTGCTTCACTCTCTCTCTTCACATGTGTAAACACTCATTACTTTACTGAACACCATCCAATCATTGCCTTAGTATAGGTCTATAAAGAGATATACTCTCTATATAGGTATAGACCCTTTCAATCTGCTCCTAGAGGATTTCTGGTTGAAATACATGTATTCAGAACCAATGCAGATACTTTGAAAATTACAGTAATCGGACTTTAGCTTACAGTAATGTTCTACAAAAGTTGACTTTTAAAAATTTGACTTTTTTTGTTTGTCCCCATGTAAAATTTCAATACATTTTTCTGTGCCTCCACCTTAAGGACGCTTACTGTAGAATTGTTTGTTTCTGCAGTTGAAAGGGTCTATAGGCCTATGAATACATACTGTACACACACACACACACACACACACACACTTTAGAGAAAAAAACAAAATCAGTGTTTTCAAAACTCCATGTACATCTGGTGGTCACTGTATTCTTCTTTGCTTTTTTTTCTTGTTTGCTGTAAAATACTGTATTCACAACAGCAAAATTCTTTGGGACAAATCACTATTTTGGTTTCAATATTGCTTGCATTTTACTGTGTATTTCAACTTCTCTTTGTTGATACCGTAACTTTAACTCTTGTATGGAAATACATATAGAAAGCCCTAAGACAGAAGAGCTTTAGATTTTGAGCAACAATGTGTACATGATGTATCCAAAATGTCATATTATGACAAAAGTGTTTGTAATGTGAGGCTTAATGTTTGCTTTAAACATGTGTTTTGACATTTTCAATGTTGTGTGTCATTTTGCTGGAGATTTGGGGTATTTTGCATTTTGTGTGAGCAGTTGTGGGTTTTGTGTGTGGAGTTTTGAAAAATAGACACAGTTTTGAAAAACGTGTGTAAACAATTGTAAAAAACTGTATTGGCCTGACTTTGCACTAGTATTTTATTGACTGTCTATGCACAATTTCAACCAAATTTTGCTGCTCTTATTTTTCATTATTATATGTGCCCTCTTTATTTACTTATTTACTTACTTTTTTGTTTACTTGAATGTTATGTTTGTCTGTGGACCTAAATTGGCAAAATATGTCTTGTCTTCACCGTGGGATAGTGAAGAAACGTAATTTCGATCTCTTTGTATGTCTGGAACATGTGAAGAAATTGACAATAAAGCTGACTTTGACTTTGACTTTGACTTTGAAAAATACTGTATTCACAACAGCAAATTATTTGGGAAAAATCACTATTTTTGGTTTCAATATTGCTTGCATTTTTACTGTGTATTTCAACTTCTCTTTGTTGATACCGTAACTTTCACTCTTGTATGGAAATACATAGAAAGCCTAAGACAGAAGAGCTTTAGGTTTTGAGCAACAATGTGTACATGATGTATCCAAAATGTCATATTATGACAAAATGTTTGTAATGTGAGGCGAATGTTTGCTTTAAACATGTGTTTTTGACATTTTGAATGTTGTGTGTCAATTTGCTGGAGATTTGGGGCATTTTGCATTTTGTGTGAGCAGTTGTGGGTTTTGTGTGTGTAGTTTTGAAAAATAGACACAGAGTTTTGAAAACGTGTGTAAACAATTGTAAAAAACTGTTTCTGAGTGTGTTGAGAGTGTTACTGATTAGAAGACAGTATGAATGAAGGGAATCATTTTTCATCTTTTGAAGGCTTTGGAGAAATGAAAAACTTTGGGCAACTGGGTAACTTCAGAAAATAATATTACACCTCCGATCTGATGTGGTCACTGCAGGGTTTTTTGATAGAGCACTAAGACCTGAAAGTGATGACAGCGCAGTCCTTGCTGACAAATTGGTAAAACCCACGGGACTATTGAATGACCTCATATAGCCATGTTACACATTCACATTTCTGGTCATTGAAAACTCCTCAGTTCCTCAGTACAAACAGAGTGACCATGAGGATCCACAGCTTGGTTTGAGCTTGTCTGCGAGCTGAACATCTTTGATACAGTCTTTGGCACTTTTGATATAAGGCTCTTTCATGCACTCAAAACTTCTCACTCCAGTCTCACTGGAATGACAAGGACACAGGCTAATCCAGTGCACACACACAAACTCATGGCACAAAAACATGGCAGACACACATACATTTTCATTGAACATTAGCAGGCCTTTTTCGGCTTTGTTGTATCAATTTGACCCTCCTTGGCCATCACAACTCCTCGCTTTAGGCTAAATTCCATGGGTGCTCCAATGGGACTCTTGTCATCAGAATTCTACTCTGTGTCATTAGTTTGATTAGATTTATGTTAGATTGTTTGGAACTGACTGAGTAATTGACTGAGTAAGACATTGAAATGTGCCATTCTCCTGCAGGTTTTCCCTCTATTAGTAGGTGGCCTTGTGTATCTGAGGCTCACAGATACTGTATACCTATGCCAATTTCAATTAGTTTCAGCATGCTGCAAATTCATTCCTGCTTTTATAAACAGTTTGCCTCATATTGTGAAAAAATATGTCAAGATACCTTTTTCTTGAATGTACACATTTATGTCAGTAGCACTTTTGTCATTTTCAACATACAACAACAAACAACATTCATGTTTAAATGCACTAGTACTAGTTTGCTCTCCACCATAGTGCCTATAGCCGGTGATAAGCCACTGGCCGTGCCTTAAAATTCAACAGCATCAAAAGTATAGATTGGTATCAGAGCGAGGCCCTCATAAAATGATGACTGCAGGGCTGTTTACAGGCTTATGGAGTCACATGCTAACCATAGTTAGCGGTGTTTATTTCCTGCCAGAATAGCTGTGAAATGTACTTACAAAAGCCCATTAACATGTTCACATGCTGCAAAGTGCAAACATAGCAGTTCATTTTTTTATTGAAACATGTGGACTGGTGTTGGCCACATCTCCTTATCAAACCTCCCCAAAAAGCAGACTGTGTGTTATGTGGTTGTGGGCTTTTAATAAGTCCCAAAGTGTGAGCCTGGTTTAGCATTATAAAAAAGGTTACCACTAACAACAATCTGGAAATGTTTTAGATTTGATGATTGTTGGATGCCTGAAGAAAAGGAGAAAATCCCTGACAAACACATTGGCCCATTTATTCAGTTATGATGGTGCAGAGTTCTTCCTCTTTACACTAGGAAGTAAAATGCACACAGACAAAAAAAG
Organism: Alosa alosa; assembly: GCF_017589495.1. Taxonomy (NCBI): domain Eukaryota; kingdom Metazoa; phylum Chordata; class Actinopteri; order Clupeiformes; family Clupeidae; genus Alosa; species Alosa alosa. The sequence continues at coordinate 2,196,511 of NC_063212.1, forward strand.
AAAACAGGAAAATCCACTGCCCAGGGAATACATAATTCAATTAATCCAGAGAAAAAAAAACTAGAACTCATTTTGGCAAAGCAGATGCTCAGAGAACAAGCAATTCTGGTGTGTGATGAGGACGCCCACTATAAAGTGAAATCAGCTCCTTTCAGTGCAGCTTGCATTTGCATGAGGAGAAACCTGACCCACACAATCAAACAGTTTCTATGTGTGCGCCAGGGCTTTGATATATCTGCTGCCAGCTAATGCATCTCAGCAGTGAAAGTGGTGCATGCATATTCATTTAGAAGGGGTTTGTATAAAATGATGTCCACACTAATTCATCTGACCCCTGCATTCATTGTGGGTCAAGGTTTATGGAAAATAGCTTTGCAATATCTTTTTTTATGCAGTGTTTTTTAGATGTAAGTTTGTATGTTGTAAATGATTTGATTTAATAGTAGCAGTAGGTTCTGTCTGAGCGCTCCATCTTTTGTTTTAGAAACCCATAGGCTTTCCTTTCCTGTTTAGGGCAGTTTAGGTTACTGTAAGACGTCGGATAAACAGCTCCAGGGATCTTCACACACACACACACACACACACACACACACACACACACACACACACACACACACACACACACACACACACACACACACACACAGAGAAAGAGAGAGAGAGAGTCCCCACCATCCCATCTGTCTCTGCTTCTATCTGTGTCCTACTGTTTAGCCAGGTTGTGTCCTACTGTTTGCCAACTAATACAGGCGGTCCTTCTGGCGTATGGCAATTCATCACACACACACACACACACACACACACACACACACACACACACACACACACACAAACACACACACACACACCACTCTCTCACACACACACACACACACACACACACACACACACACACACACACACACAAACACACACACAATCGCCCAGTGAGCTGTCAGTCCTGCCAAACATCTGTCAGGTAAGACACGCACACACTCTCAGACGGAGAGTAATCTGATGAGTTTGAGGGAGTCTCTGCCAGTGCAGTGGATTTCATCGCTGAGGAAACAGTGAGTGCATTATATAATGGACTTACATTAAGACCCCAACCGACCTCATTTGGAGCATGTGTGCAAGATATTCAGACAATTACTTGTATGTGATTGTATATATATATATATATATATATATATATATATATATATATATATATATATGTTATTGTGTGTGTGTGTGTGTGTGTTGTGTGTGTAGATGCGCTTGTGTCTGTTTGTATGTACTTTTTATCTGTCCTGCCAGAGAGCCTGACTGGAGAGTGAGTGCAGCACTGAAACCCCAGGACAGAACAGAACGACTGGGGTGAAGAGGGAATATGGCAAATAAGAGACATGGGGGAAAAGACTTGTCCAGTCTTTCAGAGTCAGAGTTTCAAAGACAGACCCTGGCCAGGGAATACCTGTGGCCCCCCATCTATGAATGACTAGGGACTCCCATTGTAATTGTGCCAGTACGGTTCCAGAAGCTAAGCACTGACCATTGGTGACAATAGCAGGCAAAGTATTGAATCATTTGGGTTCAGCATTTAGAGTCTGAGAAGCATGTTGATCTCTTGGGCTCTGGGTCTGGGCAGAACAGGCCTGTCTAGAGATCCACGCCACATCCTAGCAACAGAGAGGCAATGAAACGGAACGATGGCACTAGAGAGTCTCAGAGACTCTCAGAGATATCGAGAGTAGCAGGATGCTCACACCACTTCCTCATCTGAGTCTTCATCAGGGCCTAATCTAACTAGCCCCCACGAGACTCCCCTGCTGTGGTGTGTGTGTGTGTGTGTGTGTTACTAGGCCATTATTTCCTAACTGTTAATCCTGAGCACCCACTGATGCATCCCAAAAATACTCCCAGAAATGGAAATCTCAGGTGTCTGTCCTCCAACACAAGTCATATTTCACATGTGTTAATCTACAGAAAGAAACACACAGGGGGTGTGTGTGTGTGTGTGTGTGTGTGTGTGTGTGTGTGTGTGTGTGTGTGATGATAAATGAGGTCTTGTGTAAAACACAGGCACTCTAATTTGTATTTATGATATGCTCTTTAAATAGGACCGCCATTTGTCCATGGCTTGGGGCGATCATTAAAATGGACAGAATCACAGTTTGTTTTAACAGCAACACACAAGAACCCTTTTTCTTCACAACAACCTTTTTTTGGTCGACGGCAGTAGCCGTTCTAAAGGTTTAGTTCCGCCTTCCTTGGTGGCATTGGGAAGAACACAATGGGACAATAGGGGACTTAAATTCTTAGGCAGGTAAATCTGTCATGGGAGTGCGTAGGAGGAGCACTTTTATAGTAGGTGCTCTGGGTCATCTCGGATCTTTGCAACGATTATGATTCTTTATGGTGTGGATGCTTTGTAGACTTTGCTGTGCTTCCACAGTACATTGTAGCCTTTTTTTCTCTCTGTGGCTGCCCATATCTTTTGTAAAGGAAATCAAAACAAATGCAATACTTCCAGAAATGCATACACACACACAACACACACACACACACACACACACAGCACAGTAGTGACTGTAGATAAATCTGGTGCGGCCGTGCTACCAGATAAACAGTGGTGGCAGATGCTGCCATGGCAACACCATTGTGCTCCCTCCTCCCTCCCTCTCCTCTCTTGCGCGCTCATTTGCTCCCCCTCCCTCTCCCTCCCTCTCTCTCTCTATCCCTCTCTCTCTCTCTCTCACCCTCTACCACTCCCCCTTTGCTTTCTTGCCCGCCACTC
>NC_063212.1:2201768-2206768 GCF_017589495.1 Alosa alosa
TGCCACATATCACAGCACAGACAGAAAAACACTCATACACACACACACACACACACACACACACACACACACACACACACACACACACACACACACACAGGCTGTATGCACATACACAAAGTTTCCAATTCTAAATGTTGCACAACTTAAGACTGGTGTGATGCTGGCAATGCCCTGTGCATGTAGGGCCAATAAGAGTAGCACATAATCGCCTGTCAGCAGAAAGGGACTGGAGAGCCGTATACAAACTGCAAGCCATTATGAGCTGTATTAGCCCCAGCAGGGCGGTGTGTGTGTGTGTGTTATTGTGTGTGTGTGTGTGTGTGTGTGTGTGTGTGTGTGTGTGTGTGTGTGTGTGTGTGTGTGTGTGTGTGTGTGTGTGTGTGTGTGTGTGTGTATGTGTGTGCGTATGCATATTGTACCTTTAGTGTGTGTAGGAAGGGCTGTGACCCCAAGATGAGGAAGGGGTTGCTGATGAAGGCCTTTCTCGTATTCTGATGAGTATGGAGAAATGTTCCTCCATCGGTCGGGGTGGACGCTGCGGCACATATCTCTCTACTGTAACCCTGTAGCCCAGTGGTCAGGGTGGACGTCTCTGCTGTGGCACATATCTCTCTACTGTAACCCTGTAGCCCAGTGGTCAGAGTACGTCTCTTATCTCTAAAGTAACCCTGTAGCTCAGCTAGTGCCACCAAGGACTTGGTTTTTAGTCCAGGAAGCATATTTTATAACATGTTCTATAAGTAATATATCACATTTCAGTTTACCAAACAGTACTGTGAGTTGCTTTGGATAAAAGCCTCCATCCATCCAAATGCAAATGTGAGTGTAAATGCATGTGTGTGTCCAGGTGCAGTGTAGCCCATAACGTTACAGGTGTTGCTGAAACAGACCTGCAGTCCTCGAGCCGCACATGGCTTCTTCACCTTCCCCTCATTAGGGCCTCATCTCTTATCTGATGCACATCAACACACCCAGCTGCCCAGCTCAAGGCAGGCAGCTCTAATTAGAGAGAGAGGAGTGAAGGATGTGTGTGTGTGTGTGTGTGTGTGTGTGTGTGTGTGTGTGTGTGTGTGTGTTGGGGGGGAGGGTGGGTTGGGTGGGGGTGCATTGATTGCCACCTCCAAATTACTGGGTGGCTAGAGTGTTCGATTGAATTTGGGTTGAACTAACTGGCTGACCTGGGCTGGCCTGTCCAGGCTAGCACTTTGTGCTGATGAATGGTGTGTAGAGCTGGTCTTCAGCAGACTTCATCTAATCTACATTATGATGGCGAGAGTCCTCCACTTTCCTAAGACCAGGCTGGTCTCTATCTCCACTTGAAACAGAACAATAATTGCACTATAAAACGGTTACAGTAAAGCAGTAATAGCAGAATTGTGTCACTTTTGCTGAGCATTATGACAGTTTATGTGTAGAGAGACACCAGACTCACACAACCTCCCTGTCTGCCCCTGTCTCGTTCATAGATAAAAACGATATGAAAAGTGCCACTGTGCAGGAAACAGTAAGGCAGTGATGCGGTGGTCTCAGTGCAGTGTGACTTGAACACATGGAGTTCATCTCATCTCTTCTGGAGACCCCATGACTCCCACAGTAGCAGCAGCAGCTTGAACAGAAAAGCTTGCTGTTGTAATCTCACATAGACACAAAAAGAAAGTGCTGGAAGCCCTGACTAGAAATGCAGGAATGCTTTCGGAGAACGGCAATGACCGCTCAGGCACCACTTAGAGCATCAGAGAGTGACAGCTGTCGCTGCCACACACCAGACACCAGTGGGCCGGAACCTTGGCAGCCCCGAACAGAACCGGGCCTTGTGTGTAGCGCCACAGCTGAGTGGGGCTTAAGATGCCATGGAGAATGCCTACTCCTCCAGACTCCACTCTCTTTCTCTCTTTCTCTCTCTGTGTATGTCGTTCTCTCTCTCTCTCTTTCTCTCTCGCCTCTTCCTTACACTGAGACTCTGTGAGTAGGAGCCTGGAGCAAGCCTGTGATCTGGAAGTGTGAAGCACAGTGGCAGGCACATACCACCAGCCGTCTGGCTCACTTTTGGGATGAATGGGACATTGTGTGTGTGTGTGTGTGTGTGTGTGTGTGTGTTCATCTTCATTAGAACGTTTGGATAGAGAGAGAGAGTTTATGGTGCTTAGGAGCTGTATTTATGAGGGTCAAGGGTGTGTGGTGATGATGGTCCTGCCGAGATAGAGTATTTATGTGTGTACAATGTATGTCTGTGAGAGAAATGGTGTGTGTGTGTGCACGGACATTACCATGGCCACATGGCCACACCGTTGACCCCCTCAAGATGCCTTCACTCTGTTGCCTGGGGCGTCTCCTAAAAGACCAGCGGCAACCACAGATGGAAAATGGCAATGTCACCTCGCAATCGCCATGGCAACAAAAGCCCATGTTGCATGACGTGAACAGAAATGATGAAAGAGCGACGAGACAGGCTTAGATACCCATGAGACATCACCTCCTTGTCAAGGTTCCATGTCGGCGGTGTTGATGTGCAGTGTTAATGCGTGCTTAGCAGAAACGTCTCCCACCCATTTGGGGTGATTCTGTGAGGAGCGGAGGGTTGGTGTTGAAATTGAGTGTAGCCGACAGTCTTACCGGGACCCTGGGTGCCCCTGAAGCAGTCACAACTCTAAGCGAACAAAGAATTATTTTGATTCCCATTTATGCAGCAAAGTAGGATCTTTAAAGAATTACAGTGATTATTGTAATGAACATTCATAAACCGTAATTAGTAAATCTTGTAAACTGTGGCTTTGTAGCTAGTCCAATGCCCCTCCTTCATTGGCTTGTGCATACATTCAAATCCACAGTGTAGTTTCAAGCTAATATTTCTTTATTTTTATATTTTTCGTATTTTGATTTCACAAACCTGCAACTGTTGAATGTGTATTCTCAAATATGAACAGACTAATTAGTGCTGAAATCTGTGGTCTTCTCTCTCTCTCTTCCCATCCTCTCTCTCTCTCTCTCTGTTATCGCATGCTTACCATGGTGATCAGGGTGGGGCTGTTCCCCTGACAACCGCCACAGTCCCCTTCGAGGACTCTCCTTTATTTAGACACACACACACACACACACACACACACACACAGGGATGATGGAGACATGGAGAGATGATAAAGGTGTGGGTCTGTGTGTATGCATTAGAGTGAAGAAAAGGAAGAGAAAAGAAAGAGAGAGAGAGAGAGAGAGAGAGAGAGAGAGAGTTAGATGGGTAAACAAGAGAAGGAAGGGACCAGAGCAGAAACAGGAAAGCATGGTTTCAAAATTGTAACATCGGTGCGCATTAGTGGGTTGGTGGAGATACTTCTCAACAATCCTCATTTCTGTGTGTGTGTGTGCACCGTGGAAAAGACAGATGGGGTGTGTGTGAGTGAGAAAAGATGAAAGGGAAGTGGCAAATGAAGAGGCAGATAGACTGAAGGAGACAGAGAGAGAGAGAGAGAGAGAGAGAGAGAGAGAAAGAGAGAGAGAGGCAAGGGGAAAGAGAGCATGACCTCGCAAGGATCTATTTAATTAGAGTCTAAATGAGACAAAGACATAGAGACCATCGCCTGCCACGCCCTTTTGCCATGCTCACTGGAAATAGAGAAGACTGGTCTTTTTGTCTTGAGAGAGAGAGAGAGTGCAGACTCAGATCGGACAGAGGAATTGCTGTTTGCCTCCTGTCCGTCAAGGAGACAGATGTCCACTGTGGCATCATCAATCCAACAGCTAGATCACAGCACACACACACACACACACACAAACAATCAGAAAGCAGACAGGCAACACTTTCAAGTGGCACTCAAAGGCCAAACTGATGATCACAAGTGCAATTAATCACAGTGTTCGTTATTGAGTTCCGGTGTGTTATTAACTCGTTAATGGGGTGGAAAATATGTGATATCTCGAAAGCAGTGAAAGGTGTGTGGTATCCAGGCTGCATATTGCATATTGCAGTGGTGAATGAAATTGTTTTTGAATTGATTGTATTATAGCACATTGCATTTGCCGGCTGTACTCTGCAAAGCATTTACCCATTTTGTGGTGAGGGATTTGCAGGAGTACACAGTGCATGGGTAGGGATGTGGATGATTAAGGGACCACAGGTTAGAGGGGAAAGGGAACTCCATTTGCCTTCAATATGACACGCGGCCGTGTTGATTTAATAGATGTTGTTGGCATGCAATTTGAAGAGGATGGGGTAACGGGAGCACTCCCCCCCCATATCACCACCCTTTCTCTCTCTCTCTCTCTCATTTACACACACACACACACACACACACACACACACACACACACACACACACACAAAGACCTCTCAGCATCCTCACCCCTCCATCCCACAGCTTTGCTAGAAGCCTATTACTTATTGATGAAGGTTCTTATCCATTAACGATGCCAGGGCATTGGAGAACTGAAGGATCAAGGCATCACCAATCAATCGCCTAAATGTGCTTGTCATTGAGGGTGGAATAGAATCATTCTCCGACTGGCGAAACACAGCAGGTGTGATAATTAAGCGGTGTGTGTTGTGCTGAAATGTGGTTCATCCTCTGTAAAGGTCCACTGCCTGTTGATTACAGGTTAATTTGGTAATGAGTATTGTTCAAGCGCGTTGTGTGAAAGAATGTAGTAACAGTTCCACCTCTTTTCCTCTGCTCTCTCTCTCTCTCAAACACACACACACACACACACACACACTGCCTCTCAAGACCATTGTAAAGTTGTACTCCATCCTGTTACCATGGCACCTGTGAACAGCTTCACGGCACATTCCGGAATGCTCTCTCAGTGGTGAGCCTTCATGTAGCAGAAGAGAGTTACTTACACATGAAAGCAATGCCTGCAGCAAGGTTTGTGATGTGCCTCGGTAGCAAGTGTTCATTTAAAAACACTCTCCATTCCAACCTCTGGCTATTGTGATTTTTCATATGGAATCCCATGTAGCAGGTATTCAATTGGATGGGGGTTAGCAGCCAATCGAGGAGTACAAA
>NC_063212.1:2209268-2214268 GCF_017589495.1 Alosa alosa
GGGTGTGTGTGTGTGTGCGGGCGTCTGTGTGTGTGTCTATGGGAGAGCATGCCTGAGTCCTCAACGTCAAAAGAGGGCAGCCATATTTAATCCCATAAAACCCATGCACATAATTCTCCATACATGCCGACTGAATGAATGCTCCGGCCCCTATTTAAATCATCTCACACACACGCGCTCAGTGAAGCGGCCCCCAGAGACACAGAGGAGTCGTGAGCTCCTCGTGCTGATGTCCTTTTCACATTCCCATCTGAACAGAACTAATCACTTCTCTGCATAATGGTGTCTGCAGCCACAGAGCCGGCGCAAGGCCTGGGGCCATGCTGGAATGGACGCCTTTTGAAATGGCTGCGTGGCGTCGGTTAACATGAATCAGTCTGGGCCCAGTTCAACTGGACGCACGTGAGGAGGTGAGAGTCTTGGGGATAATGAAGATTTGTCACCGTGTCACAATAGTAATGGACGTAGCTGGCCTGAGGCATGCCAGGGATGATGTATAGAGGTGAGGGTGTGTGATGGAGAGATGCATGGAGACAGAGATATAGAGAGAGAGAGATGATTTCATATTTCCTCACAGTGTTGGGGAGTTGGGGAAATGTTGTTATCAGAGAAGTAAATTACTGTGATTAATGGTGGTGTGTGTGTGTGTATTTGTGTGTGTGTGTGTGTGTGTGTGTGTGTGTGTGTGTGTGATTTGTGTGTGTGTGTGTGTGTGCGCACGCTTCATAATGCCCGTGGCATGGCTGCATGTGTGTGTGCCATTCAGTGTGTGTGTGTGTGTGTGTGTGTGTGTGTGTGTGTGTGTGTGTGTGTGTGTGTGTGTGTGTGTGTGTGTGTGCATGCTTCATAATGTCCGTGGCATGACTGCATGTGTGTGTGCCTTTCAGTGTGTGTGTGTGTGTGTGTGTGTGTGTGTGTGTGTGTGTGTGTGAGAGCAGGAGTGAAAGAGAATCATTACAACTAAAAGATTATGGACAATATAGGATGAAGTGTGTGTGTGTGTGTGTGTGTGTGTGTGTGTGTGTGTGTGTGTGTGTGTGTGTGTCTAGAGGTGCAGTGTGTGGCCTGCTCAGTCCTGCTAAAGCTGACTCTGATGAAAGATGGTGAGATTGTGGAAGTCGTGGGGGCTCCTCTATCTGGGCTTATAGCAAACACCCTGTGTCTCTTTGGTGATCACTATCTTTTGGATTACATATTCTACTCCTTGGCATGAATTTCACATGTCGGAGCCAACACATAATTGCACACAGATTGCACACAAGTATACCATGGACATCATGAAACACACACACAACACATAAGCGTACACACACACTACCACATGAAAAGATGTAAAACAGGGCATACACACAAGCACAAACACACGCAACCCCCAAACAAACACACACACACACACTGAGGACATGCATATAGCCACGTGAGACAAGTTCTCCCTCAACTTAACCAACAAAACCAATTTGTGTCTCCCCTTCCAGGCCCTGTTTGTGTTCTCCTCCTCTAAACCCTCCCAACAGAGCTCCCAGGCAGTGGCCAGATGGATGTCTTGTTGCCTTAGTAACACATGATTGGCAGAACTGCTTTTGGCTCTTGAAGATGGGAGGAGAATTTGTGTGGCTAATGGACTGTTTACCCCTCCAGTGCAAACATGGTTAACCCTCTAGACCCCAATAGAACTCTACAGCAATTCTTCTCCTGATTCCTGAGAATGGTCATGATTGATATTCTAAAAACCAAAGAATAGTTATTTTTTAAATTGGTCAATTATAAGCCAAGTAAGTTATACATTTCAATGGAAGTGTGTGTGTGTGTGTATGTGTGTGTGTGTGTGTGTGTGTGTGTGTGTGTGTGTGTGTGTGTGTGTGTGTGTGTGTGTGTGTGTGTGTGTGTGTTTGTGAGTGTCGTGCAATGGGCATGTGGTGGAACATCTTGATACTGGACAAATTGCCTGAAATGCCCTCGCATGTTAGCCTAGAAATCTAGACGCACCCTAGCTGCAGAAAATGTGTGTCTACAGTAGCTCATCAGGCTAGGGGTTTTGTGCTGAATTATTGTGTAGAATTGTATGAATTCTTTTTCTCAATTAACTTTTATGCATTCTTAGCCCACATAGCTCCTAAATGTTAGACAGTGTTGTAGGAACACTTATATTTACCATTAGTTTATAATTCCGAGTATTTTAGTGATTAAAACTGTTAAAAGAAATGAATGCACTTATAAGGTTTAAACGTTTAAATTACAACAGGAAATGAACATAACGCAAGTGGTAACAGTGTGCACCTCTAAACCTGTTTTCTGCACCTTAGGTGACATCCATGGATGTGAGGTGTTTAGACACCTCTGCATGTGTCACAATAAAAGCCACCGTTACTTGTTTTCATCAGCCAGACATGTCACAATAAAAGTTGCTGTAGATTCGTTTTTGGAGCAGCCAGGCCTCCCGGTGGCCTCGCCCTGCCCTTTGCTTTGCTCACACTGAGAGAGCGCTAATGAACCATCTGCTTGGTCATAACTCCGCTCGGATCCAATCAGAGAGCCTCTGCCTCTTTCCACCGCGACGCGTCGGCATCGAAAATTGAGCTCCAGAAAGTTCTCTGGGGTGCGTGGGGGTGGATGATGAACCCCAGTCGGCCCCTGTTGTGAAACGCCGCTCTGTGTAATGCGGGGAGAAAAGGTTGACAGGCGAGGATGATGGGACGTGTTGGGTGCACTGGGCATGTGGCGGGGGCAGGAGAGGGAACAGATAGCGACGGTACCCACATCACACACACACTCCCCGGACTGCCATCACCATCTCTCATGCTCACGTCCGTCGTCATGGCTCCTGACTGACAGCAGTCCAGACCAACTCATCTCCATAACCCTGGCATGTGGCCTTGTGGGTACAGGTGCTGTCAAGGCCCCGGATTTATTTCAGCTATAGATAGACATGTGTGCATACAGTACATACAATGCAATACATATTCACACAACCTGACACATGTACATGCTTACATACATATGGACATGTAACGGATGCCAGCTAGCTTAGCTGTGCGTGTGGAATGTTGGTAAACCTCCCTCTCCGACGCCTCAAGAGTGCTGCTGGCATGTATGCGAGCCAGTAGCCTGGACTTTTAGCTTAACTGTCAGCACGCTTGACTCCCGATCCTAGGTGCTGCTGTTCGCGGGTTCAAGTCCGGGCGTGTGCAGGTTCAACACAACGCAGGTTACATACAGTGTGCAGGAAAAGGAAGGTTAGGCAGACAAATAGAGAGACAGAGAGACACATATGCAGGCTGGATATGAACATGGGACTTCATTTTCCAGGCCAATAGACAGATATGGCTTCATGTTCCACTGCCACAGGAATGTCTTCTCATCTCATGGAAATGGAGGGTCTGATTGAGCTCCATCTCTCCAGGGACATCACACACTCATGAGCTGTTCTCTCCTCTGTGGGCTGAAGATTAGAGTCAGTCCCTTTCTCAGAAACTCTGGGTGTGTGTGTGTGTGTGTGTGTGTGTGTGTGTGTGTGTGTGTGTACTGTATGCTGGGGTCTGTCCTCAGGTCTGTGTGTGTGTGTGTGCTGGGGTCTGTCCTCAGGTCTGTGTGTGTGTGTGTGTGCTGGGGTCTGTCCTCAGGTCTGTGTGTGTGTGTGTGTGTGTGTGTGTGTGTGTGTGTGTGTGTGTGTGTGTGTGTGAGTGTGTGTGTGTATGTGCTGGGGTCTGTCCTCAGGTCTGTGTGTATGTGTGTGTGTGTGTGTGTATGCTGGGGTCTGTCCTCAGGTCTCTCCTGTGCTGCCCGCTGTAGCTCAGCATGGCTCCTCTCTGGGGCATTTTTCAATCAAAGGGAATTACAAGACCATCTCACGGTCAATCCAGTTTCTTTTGTTTTGATTTTGCTTTGTATATTTGTCTGTCTCACCTCTTACCTTTATCCCTTTCCTTCTCTCTGGCTTTGTCTGGCTTTCCCTCTGTCTTCCCCCCACTCTTCATTTGCTATCTTTCTTTCCTGCAGTTTTTCTTTCTTTCTTTCTTTATTGCTATCTTTCTTTCCCTCTCTCTCCCCCTGTGTCTGGGATGCTGCTGGCAAGTCTCCCACTGAAACCCACTGCAGTTTCATTAAAGCAGCAGCCTCCTTCAGTGAACTGTAATCCAGTTACAGGGGGGTCGGTCGGGAAAGCTTTTCCTCTGGGTCCCGGTGCCGCCTGCAGGTCTGCCTTTTGTCCCCCGGTAATCGGATTGATGAGCTTCGTCCCACTCCAGCTTCCCGTGCACCAGTGTCCCATCACTGCTCATCACACCCCAAAGGCACACACACACACACACACACACACACACACACACACATTGCACATTGCACACTCCTCTCTCTCTCTCTCTCTGTCTCTCTTTAACACAGACACACACACACACACACACACACACACACACACACACACACACACACACACACACACACACACACACACACAGACAAAACTATAAACGCAGTGAGAACTGCCTGATGTAAACTAGACACTGATGTAAACAGCCCTGGTGGAATAACGGAACAACACTGTTAAATCTGATGCTTCTCTTCAACGCTTTGAAAAACATCCCTCTATAGTTCACCAAAGTGGTATCCTTATATGACATGATTTGGGTGGTACAGGAGTCTCTAAAGGATTTTTTGGGGAGTATGGGGTGTGTGTGTGTGTGTGTGTGTGTGTGTGTGTGTGTGTGTGTGTGTGTGTGTGTGTGTGTGTGCAAATTATGCTGACTTTGAATTCTCTTATCGTTTTGGTGCACCTCCTTCCCTCAGTTGCCAGCAGCCTGGTGGAGGGGCTAACGCTAGTGTTCAGCGTGATGAGAGGAGCTGGCTAATGTATTCAGAGCCCCTAGTGGGACATGGGGCTGGAGAATGAGACAAGGCGTCTATTGTTGTTGCCGTTGTTTGGAACACAAAGGAGATGAAGTGCTCTAGCTGAAGACATGACGGGGTGCCATATTGTTGGCTAATTGCTATGTACGACACGCCCA
>NC_063212.1:2216768-2241768 GCF_017589495.1 Alosa alosa
GTGTGTGTGTGTGTGTGTGTGTGTGTGTGTGTGTGTGTGTGTGTGCTCCGACATGTGAAATGTCAGCATCACTAATGGTCTCCCAGGGCCAGGCTGATGATTGCCCAGCAGAGGCTGTGCTGCTGTGCACAGATGTGTGAGCTCAGGGGCAGGTGAGGGGGTAGATACCTCCCTACCCTCACGCCTCACCTGGGTGGCTGGACAGGGTTGGGAGGGGCAGAGGTGAAGGTGAGGCCACAGAGTTGAGTTCAGGCCAGGAGAATCCTTAGAGATCAGAGTTTGGAATTAGGAAGTGTAAAGTCTAGATAACTCTTTTATTTATTATCTTTGGAGCTGTTAAAGGCCAGCTGGTAGACCATTTGGAATTTAGATGGTCCACTTTTCTTTTTTTTTCTAAAGGTTATGTAATAGCTATTTAGAGATGTTAAAGTAATTAACATTTGATAGAGGTTAAGCAGGTCAAACAAGCTACCATGCTCTTTGTTTTTCCCGATTTCAGACTGCAATTATTTCCTACTGACTTCTCTGACTGGGCTTGTTTCTACACTCTGTCTCAGTGCTGTGTCTGTCTGGCTCTGTCTGTCCTCATGCTGTTTCCCCTTCCTCTCTTCTGCAGACGTGGGCGTAGGAAATGTCAGCTGGGGTGAAAACAAGGACGATACAAATAGAATGAGAATGACAGCCTGTCACTCACATTTAATTTCACTCTGGGTTGGTCTGTCTTAAAACTACCTGGATAACTTTTTTATATTCCAGTACTGTATCTCATTTTTACACACACATTTTTAAACATACAGATAACTTATCTCTGCTTTCTTTTATAACATTACTGTAGCTGCTGTGGGATACAGGACTATGCATAATCGACTGGTTGCAAACACTGACTCATGTCAAGTCATGACCGACCCTATGGTGACTCCACAGGGATGATGTGATGTTTAGATATGTCACGCTCTGACCGTTGTTTGTGCTGCAGAGTCCTGAAGCTGTGTGGTAATACTGTCCAGTCAGTTCAGTGATAGAGAGGTGCAGCAGCGTAAGTGGATATGGTAGCATCGGCAAGGTGACTCCCTTAGGAGAGCGGGGTTGTGCTGTGTAGGCCATTTCTCTGGAGGACCTCCATTTCTCTTTCAGGAGAGGAAGAGAAGAGAGATGAATGGCTAGAGAGTGAAAGACAAGACAATGTGAAGAAGAGAGCATGATGTGTCATGTGATGATTACTATACATAATCAATTGAAAAGAGGATAGATTGTCTAGATATAGCTTTACAGTGTGGATAGAGCCAGGGCTAGCTGCCTAGAGAGGGACAGAAAAGAGAAAGGGCTTTTATATATAACAGAAGATCAGCGAGAAAGAGAAAAAACTATGTTATACAACTGAGGATGGGAAAGGGTGAGAAAAAGCAATAATCCAGGGTCTAGACAGAAGAAATGAAATTGTTTTTATTTCTGTGTTTGCTATCTGTCAGTGACAAGAGGAATGAGAGAGTTACATTGAAAATAAGATAGCGGTTAAACATGACATTGAACACCCCACGTATTGCTGAGCTATTTTTTTAGCTCGCTATTTTTTCTCTCCTTTCCCTTTCCGCTGGCAAAACAACAACAGGAGGAGATTTCATTCCAAAAGGATTTGACCATTGTTCCCCACACAGGGTCCTCAGCATACTGCTTTTCCACCTGCTACTTTGAGCGCAAGCCAAACACTATGACGTCAGTGAAGAGGCACAGAACTGACTTGAGACCGAAAATGTCTTTACATAGCTTCAAATATGGCAATCTTTATATAGAATTACCTCCTGGATGGCACACGGATAAAGATCTGTTTTTATTGGACGTGGGTATCAGCGCGGTTGCATAATCATCTGCCTGGGCCCCTGATCAAGCTCCCCAGTTGCAGAGCACTCAGGACTAATGCTGGCTTTTCCACTGTTGTCCTGTTCACTGATTCGATTGGCTTGACTAGTAAGAGGGATCTGTGAGGTGAACTCAACTTTCACCCTCCCTGTTGTTGTCAGGATGTCACCACTTTACCGTAGTAATGCAGGTTAGCACGCTAGGCTAACAGGCTCAGCATAGGAATTATGATGACGCATAGAAAAAATGTGTTCTCAAAGATGGATCTTTGAACAGGCCTATATGTCATGTCATAATTGATTAGTTCAGTATAATCAGATATTTCTCTGGCATGATAGTGATAAATTCTACCATAATTGGCAAAAAATGAAATGAGCTATTGTGAAAATGTGTGCCTCGTCTTCAAACACCAAAGCTCTTTCTATACAGAAACAAAGGGGGCAGTATTGAGATTTCTTTAGTAAACACTAAGTATGATTTGTGACCCTGTCAAGACTACTCCGGATCAGTAGAATGGGTGTCCTATGACGTCAACATTGTTTGAGTTAAAATATATACTGTGCACAGTAAAGTGAATGTAGTGAATGCAGTTGTTCTCAAACGTTTGAGTGGCACCAACAAGCCTTTTGATCAACACTGGTGTGATTGCACTTGAGTTCTGAAAGGTTGTTTACCAAGCATATGTTTTCATACACCAAAGGGACATCACAACAAGTTAAACCAAGCTACAGTATTATTGACAGCATTCCAGATTGTTATGGTATTCATGCATGCAGGTTATGTATGTACATGTGTACATATGGACACACACACACACACACACACACACACACACACACACACACACACACACACACACACACACACAAACACACACACATGGGCTGAGAGATTATTGTTGATAGCCTGATAGCCTTTCTTTCTTTCTTTCTTTCTTTCTTTCTTTCTTTCTTTCTTTCTTTCTTTTCTTCTTTCTTTCCCTTCAAAGCAGCCATAAGTCTTGCATTGACTTTAACCTGGTGCAGGCTACAGAGGGGGGTGGTGATGGCAGAATGATTTATCATGCGCATAACTCCATCCGGATGGATTTGTCATTTTTGATGAACAGGTTTAATCTGTGGCCAATGTTCAGGAGTAGCCTAACGTTCATTTTCTCGTATTTGAAAAAAATGCCCAGATCCGTTTATTGGGTGCCACGGATGTCTATCAAATGCGTCTGTGCATAGCTCATCATCGTCTTGCTTTCCCCCCTGTTCTGTGATTGGTTCCCTATCTCAGGCGAAAATTTGTTCCATGGTCTCCAGGCTGCCTTAGCAGCGTGAATCAAATCGCGCGCAAGGCAGCATGGGAACACCCAGGCTAGTTCAGGAGCAGTGTGGAGAGGAGGGAGGAAAGAGCACAGGGTACCGGGACAGGGGCCTTTTAACCAAGCAGGGAATTGTGGGATCTTACTGAGTATCTTTGTGAGTAATTAGCCAACTATGGTCCTGGCTATGATAGCTTCATCATAGCTAGAGATTTAAGACCTCTCTTCCCTCTGTTTATGTGTGTGTGTGTGTGTGTGTGTGTGTGTGTGTGTGTGTGTGTGTGTGTGTGTGTGTGTGTGAGAGAGATTGTGCGTGTGCGCATGTGTGTGTGTGCATGTGCATAGTATGAACAGACAAAATGTATGTACAAGTGTGGGCTTGTTTATGTAGACAGATGTATGCCTAGTGTTTAAGTGGGAAAGAGTGTAGGTATTCAAGGGGGTTGGGATTGCATCCATGTGTGTGTGTGTGTGTTTGTTTGTTTGTGTGTGTGTTTGTGTGTGTGTGTGTGTGAGAGAGTGCGCGTGCACGTGAGTGCCTGCCGTGTCCCAATGGCCACTGGCACAGAGCACGCCTGATCTGATTCTGGGTCAGCAAAGACGACGCCACTATTTCTGGACACGTAATCCTCTGGGAGATTTTTTTTCTCTACCCCCCTGGCTCTGTCGTCCACTGTCAGCTGTGTGTGTGTGTGTGTGTGTGTGTGTGTGTGTGTCACCAGAGAGTGCTAATACCAGTGCGGTGCCTGGTAATCCACTCACACACACTAGCCAGGCGGTGCGTCCTGTGTCCCATCCCAATCGACTCCCTCCCCGGCAACTCTCCCGTCCCACACCCCCCTCATCCCATTTCTTGGAATTTTTGGGGCTCGGAATATTCCCAGGAATACTGAGTGGGAATCAAACACTCAAAGCATCCATGAGTGGAGGCATGGTTGCCGGAGCCACGGCCCAGGTAAGGTGCTTCAGACGTGGGATGCTCTCATCTCCAACTCCCTTATACTCTATCTCCCTCCTGCTCTTCTTAGTCTTGATAAGCAAGTCTTCCATCCAGCATACAGTAGCTCTCTATAGTTTTATTATCAGGATGTCAGGTGTAGAAGTTGAACGTGGGCAAACTGATCTGAGGTCAGTTCCATATGCTTAGTGAACGTGGTCGCCCTCTGGAGTCTGCTATCAGTTCTGATTAGCTAGTGCGTGAGTAACATGGGCATCCTGCTGCTTTGTCGTTATGTGGTTTGTCAGTTTTCTTGCTTTTGGGGCGTGAGGGAGACTGTGTGTGTGTGTGTGTGTGTGTGTGTGTGTGTGTGTGTGTGTGTGTGTGTGTGTGTGTGTGTGTGTGATTCAGGGGAAAGGAGTGAGTTCCCCTTGTGTTCCCCTTCCCCTCTGCGGGAAACATTAATTAAACTAGCAGCTCCACCCCGAGAAAAAAAGCGCAGTAAGAAAATGCCACTTCCCTTTGGGCGCTTTTACATTGTGCCCGGCTTAACCTAATCCTTACTCCATAATGAAGTCTACTTCAACCCCCTCCACTTTGTGGCCAATCATTATTTTTGGTCATTAATGGCACAAAATAGGCAATTAACCTTTCCTTTAAAAGGAATAAAGCTGACCCCACAGTGGACGGGGAGAGGCAGTCATGCATGTTCTGTTGATAGCCCAGCGACTCTGTATTGTTTGGATCTCCCTGTTGGTGTGAATCGATCTGTTGTTTGCTGCGATCGTGCAAACCCTGCTGCAACAAAAATAGCCTCTCCTTTAAGTCCTATGTGAGTGTGGGTGTGTGTGTGTGTGTGTGTGTGTGTGTGTGTGTGTGTGTGTGTGTGTGTGTGTGTGTGTGTGTGTGTGTGTGTGTGTGTGCAGAGATGCACTGTATGTGTGATATGTTTTGTGTGTGCAGTGCACATGTGCTGGGGAATGGGAGTTGACATTAAACTTTATTTTGATTTCCTGTTTGGGGAATCACCCCACCTAGAGTTTGAAATGGGAATAGCAGCACACATGCTCATGTGGCATGTAAGCACGTTCATGAATCCTTCTGTATAAATTGTCAGAACTCAGACTGCTTTAAACGTTAAAGTGCAACAAAACGTTAAAGTGTAATGTTTAGATTAGATTTCAGTCACAACTGCTGGATTCCAGAGGACAAGTGCTGCAAAGCTAATGTCATGCCACTCACTCAGAGGAAAGGATTTCTTGATTGTTTATCGTTTGTGTTGGTAATACAGGCATACTCAGTATACAGGGTTTTACTCATTAGGGCATGACAGTTCCTCTCACTGTTTGTCTTTCATTGTTCATCTTTTTATTGTTTGCTTTCTTTCTTTCTTTCTTTCTTTCTTTCTTGTTCTCAGCCTTAAGCTTTGTCTCATTGGCTGTCCCTTTCTTTGTTTTGCTTCTATCTTTTTATCTGTCATTTATCTGTCTGGCATTTGTCACATAAAAGCTGAATGCAGATGCTCACAGACACAAGAGCACAGCGCCTCGTCTATTGATCTTTAAAGGAGAGAAAAAACCAAGAGGGTAAGAAGGGTGAGGTCAACTGTGTGTATCTATGTGCATGTGTGAGAAACAGAATGTTTGTCTATTTACTGTACATGTGTGTATGTGTGTGTGTGTGTGTGTGTGTGTGTGTGTGTGTGTGTGTGTGTGTGTGTGTGTGTGTGTATGTGTGTGTGTGTGTGTGTGAGTGTGTGTGTTAGTGAGAGAGTGTGTGTGTGTGTTTGTGTGTCTGTGTGTGTCTGTGTGTGTGTGTGTGTGTGTGTGTGTGTGTGTGTGTGTGAGTGTGAGTGCATGCCTCATTAAGGCCTGCAAGAAGAGCTGTTTTAGTGGTGCCCAGGGACACATTGTCACTCCCAGGAAAAACAAATGCTGCATCACTTGTACCTGCCCCCCCTTGGGGCTGTATCCATTGGCAACAGCCCTGTTGTGACTCTTTGCACCGTGTTATCTGGGGCAGGCTGTTTTCTTTTTCATTTAGGTTTTGATGATTTATTTGTTTGATATTGTTCTTTTGCATAAATGGCGAAACAAAACAAGCTTGTGAAATGTATGTGATAAAAGATTATGTGGCATAGGAGCTACAGTTCTGTAAACAGTGAAATTACAATGTGTGTCATCATTATTCCATTGATCATTATCCACAATATTGCTTACTGTTGCGTCATCTTCCACCAGTCGCTTCAAATCATACGCTAACCATAATTGGAGTGCTGGACATTCTTCAGATTAATCTTACTATGATTAATACATATGCGACAGAATAATAGTGCCCACCACACTATCAGAGGTCATTATTATAAGCCCAACAGTAGAACAGTTTGCACTGTGGTGAGACAGTAGGGATGTACCCAGAGCTTGCATGGGGCTCGTACAATCTCAAAATGTTTCTTGTCATTTGTCTGGGTTGAGCAACGGGGTAATAGGCTTTGAGGTACAGTTCCTATCATTTCCTCAAATGTTTTCCACC
This sequence comes from Alosa alosa, assembly GCF_017589495.1. NCBI lineage: Eukaryota > Metazoa > Chordata > Actinopteri > Clupeiformes > Clupeidae > Alosa > Alosa alosa. The sequence continues at coordinate 2,223,401 of NC_063212.1, forward strand.
AAAACATGTAATCAGTGTCAGACAATGTAATGTCCATATTATCAGTTGATATACAGGACTTTTGCACTATTTCTCAAGACACTACATTGTTTAGCCAGTGTTGGTAGCTGTTCACCAGCAGTTCTATTTCACCATTGTACTGGTCTGCTGTTGCTCAGTAGTGGCTTTTGGGCACTGTGGAGTAAAACGCCCACCTGTGCTCTGTGTGTGTGTGTGTGTGTGTGTGTGTGTGTGTGTGTGTGGTGCGCGCATACCTAACAGATGGTTGGGAAGGGGGCTAATCTCTTTGTCATCTCCTCCTGCTTCCGACCCTCACATTCTCAAATCCTGTTAAATTCCCAGATATGAGGCCCCCCTCTCCCAGTCTTTGGGCTGTGTCTGCCCACATTCACCTGATGCAAGATGGCATACAACTCAATTTGAAGAGGGAATTTTGAAGTAAAAGTGAAGAGCCTTATGTAGTTATTCTGATGCTGTTATTGGAGGTTCATGCTTTTGTGTGTGTGTGCTTTCAAACTGTGTGTGTGTGTGTGTGTGTGTGTGTGTGTGTGTGTGTGTGTGTAGAGAGGGCTACAAAGGGATTGTTCCTCAAAGTGTTGATGATGGAGATGACAGACAAGTTTGGCCAAGTGGACTGATCTCACATACAAAGAATCTCTGTGTACCTGTGTGTGTGTGTGTGTGTGTGTGTGTGTGTGTGTGTGTGTGTGTGTGTGTGTGCGTGCACATGTATGCATTTGTATATGTGTGCATGTGTGTTTGGTGCATGTGTGTGTGTGTTTTTTGTTTTTATTTCTCTCTCATACTGTCTTTGTTAATCATGGCTTGAATCAAAACACAAATATACACTGGTATGAGTGCTTTTGTTTGTCACCAGTGCTTGTTGGGTGATATGGAGAACCATCTGGCTTCTCTCTCTCTCTCTCTCTCTCTCTCTCTCTCTCTGTATCTCTGCCTGTGTTTGTCTTCACTGGATTTGGGGATTAGGAAGTAGAGGAATCCTCATTATAGCTCCTGTAGGTTGATAGCTGAGGCGGAAGTTGAATCAAGACTGCACACACACACACATGCACATTGCACATGTAGAGACACACACACACACACACACACACACACACACACACACACACACACACACACAATGTATGTCTGTGCATATCTGTGTGTACAATATGTTAGTGTGTGAGTACCTTTATACATTTATTTATGTGTGATTCTGTGTGTGTAGCACATAGTTTGTAAGTGTTTCATAACATTCGTTATGTATGTGGTGTGGATGTGTATAGTTTGACCCTAAGTCATCTGAGGTGCATGGTAGTGGAACGGTTGCGCTATTTAGAGATCATCTAACCACATGGATAATTGAGTCCCCAGCCTGTGTGAGTATTTTTATGAAGCAAGCCAACTGGCTAAATACAGCTCAATTTCATCCATTATTGGAAGTTGCTACATTTAGAGCAGGAAATGTTGTGTGTATCCATACCTGTTGTGCTGCTGCTTTGTTATTGCCATCAGAGTCACATGATTTATGAGATTTGTGAGATTTGAGCAATTACTGCACCTGTCAGATTTCCTTATGGAATATTTATTCTGAACTGTGGACATAAATAAGTAAGATGTGTATATATATATATATATATATATATATATATATATATATATATATATATATATATATAATATTATGATATGGTGTGTAGCTACGGGCTCATGCATTGGTGCTATGCATTGGTGTGTGAGGGCATGGTGTGTGTGAGTGTGCTCTGACGGCATGACCTTCACTTTCTAATGCTTCAGCAGGCCGCTCCTCCTTTCACTCACCGTCCGGCTAGTGCACCCAGGATTTGACCACAGGCCAAGGCTTGGTCCTGTATAGGCCTGCACAGAAGCAGAGATGCACTGTGGCCAGTAATATGATAGAGTCTCTGAAGTGGAGCTAGGCGCTGTAGAGCAATATGAAGAACAGAAGCAGTGCCTTGCTGGGTGTACTTAACCTGACCCTAGCCAGATGAATTTCACTCCGCCTAGCTCCACTCATCCATCTGGAACCGATCCATTGGAGTGGTGTTTCAGAAGGCTGGGCCTAATCAAAAAATTCTTGCATATGATTGAATAAGCCACTTGTCCGTCATCTATTGACGTGCTACTTCAACCACTCACATCGAAGCCAACCCGTGACGCTGATAACAGTCTCACGGTCGCTTCTCCCACTCGTCACATCTATGAAACTCCCGCCCTGCGTCCTGATTGGCTGAACCATAAAGTCGGTTGCAGAAATCACTCTCAATGGAAGAGGTCCCAGATGGATGTGAGTGAAGCTAGGCGGAGCTAAGCGGAACGAAATTCATCTGGCGAGGGTCAGGTTAGGGTGTACTGGCTTCATCCTTGTCTCGCCGCACAGTGCTGTAACTGTGCAACTGTGATGGAGTCCACTGTGAGCGTTGCTGTTCATTCGTCTTGCTGAGAAAGCCCAAAACGCCATATTATATCAAAACAGTACATTACAAGTAGTATACATTCAGGTGATTACATGTAGTATACATTCAGGTTCACTTTGCTTAAACCTTTCCTATAAACAAATTCATAAATGCAGACATTATGAATAGTTTACAAATATTCAATTGTGTATAATGTAAAATGGATACTGGGTTTAAGTAAAGTGTTGCAGATTGTGATATACCTATTTCTGGCAATATTGTGTATTCAGCATCCTGTTACTATGACTACTTTGCGAAGTTGAGCCAATCATGTGATGCTTGATTCCTCTGCCTGTGTGCGGACGTGACCATGTTGAACAGATGGCTAGTGCTCTGAAGCTTCTGCAATCAAAACCTCTCTCTCTTGTTCGTGGATGCTTCTGTAACATGACCAGAAACTGCTCCATCATGTCAATTATGCGCTGCGCTGTCAGCATGGACGGTTTAAAGCGTGATCAGTTTTCCAGTGCTACGAGGGCTGGATGGGTGATTGGCCAGTAGGGGGCATTCTTGTAAAGCGCTGTCACTGTTTTAGCCGTGCGTGGATGGGAGGGTTGCAGCTCGATTGCACCAGTATGATGGAGGAGAGGAGGGTATTGCATTGTAGTCCGTTCTTTGGGGGGGGTGCGCAGCTGCCTCGGTGCTCTGCTCTGCTCTGCTGGAGAGATGTGCAGCCTGTGCCTACTGCCCAGTTTGTGTTTCCTGCTGGCTTTGAGCCTATTAGCAGCCTAGTCTCACAAGGAGCTGTCTGGCTTAGGCAGCTCTCCAGAAGGCACTGCTAGACAATGGGAACAGAATCGCTACTTCTGCATTTTTCTCAAAGCTTTGTGTAAAGTTGCTGGTCACATTTCTGGATGATGCATTTGTCCTCTTGATTCTCTCCCACACTAGATGTCTTCTATTCCATGCCTGTTACAAGCACACCTGTCTGAAGTCAGACTCGGCAAATCTGCAACTAAAGACATGTGACACACACACACACACACACACACACACACACACACACACACACACACACACACACACACAGATATCATTCCAACACACTGTCCCATATTATGTGTGGGAGTGTGAGTTGGTTCTGATGTTGGATAGCAGGTGCATCTCATAGGCACACATAGACAATTCCTCACATTCCTCACAAATGAATACTCCCACTCTGGACACACACCACTGCATCCAGATGTTCCTCTCTGCAAACACAGCCGCTTTGCTGCTTTATAAAAGCCTCTGGTTGTTTCTTTTGTCTGTGAGATACTGTATGACAACTGTTAAGAGGGGAATGTGTATTGTCTAAGTGTTAGTATTTGTGTGCATGCATGTACAAACTTGTACATACACACTTTATGAAGCTGTGTGTGTGTGTGTGTGTGTGTGTGTGTGTGTGTGTGTGTGTGTGTGTGTGTGTGTGACAGAAGGTATGTGTTGTCACACATGTTCACCGTGGAATCAGGAACATAAGCTCACCAGTCATAAAAGCAGACTGCACCATTCATAAGGGAATGGTAGGGATGGAAGGGACGAAAAGAGGGGAATTGTGGGTAGCTCTACTCCTCCGTTACCATCCCCCCATCTGCACACATCTTTGGGGCGTGCATGACTGCTCCACACACGGACAGTGCCTCCCTTCTCCTCGTCTCGCTCCTCTCCTCCTCACTTCTCTCCTCTCCTCCCCTCCCCTCATCTCTCTCTGCATCTCTCCATCCCAGTCCCCCCATCAGCTGGGAGTGGTTTGTAGGGGCACTTGGATGCCTCTCAGCAGCTGCTACTCCACCTACCACCACCAGGGGGAGAGGATGCACAGCTCCCTCCCTCCCTCTCTCTCTCTCCTTTTTGTGTTTCTCTCTCTCTTGTTCTCTCGTCCTATCACTCGCTCCCCACCCCTCTGTCAGCTTACCTCTGTTGACGTGAGATAGACCCACCCCTCCTGCCCCTCTCTCTCCTCCCATTCTCTCTCTCTCTCTCTCCCTCTCTCTATTTCACACATATGAACATGCACACACACACACACACACACACACACACACACACACACACACACACAGAGACACACACACATTCGCCCCAGACGAAGCTTTGTAGAGGGAGAGAGGAAGCTTGGGATGCACTAGATAGATAGTCAGCTTTGAGGTGGGAGGATCAGAGGATCTCTCTCTGTCTCTCTGTCTCTTGCCGCCTCTCTCTGCTGTTTTCAGTATTCCTGCAGAGCTGGGATTGTAAGTGTGTGTGTGTGTGTGTGTGTGTGTGCGGACGGCTGTGAGTGAGCTCGTCTGCCCTTGCTGGAAAGTCACCTGGCGGATATTTCTTCTCCTTTTTCTTTTTCTTTTTTTTTCCTTCACTACCGTCATTCCTTCGAACTCCTCCGTTCTCTCCAGACCTGGAGCCTCTGTCGTCGTCGCCGCCGCTTGTCCCCGCTGCTGACGAGTGTTTAGTCTGAGGGACCATCCCGGCCAGCTGACTGGCGGTGGGGAGCGGTGGAGCTCTTCCCTTCTCTCTGGACGAGGGGCTCTTTTGGGATCGGATAGTTTGAGCAGGGTGCCCTCGGGGCGGGCGAGGCAAGCATGGCGCACGCGGCCGCCCACATCAAGAAGGCGCGGGTGGAGATGGAGCAGCAGGCGCCGGACCTGAAGGCGCTGGAAAAGGCCCGCGCCAGGCGCCAGCGCTCACGGGAGCGGGCCGAGCTGGAACGCGAAGGTACGCGGGCACTGCGCTGGCGGCCGGAGGGTGACCGTGGGCACTGTGCCCAGAGTAGCGTGGCGTGAGGCAGAGCCACTGCAGCGGGCACAGATCCATCCATCCATCCATCACCTCCATCAGTGTCACCATCCCCATCACCATCATCACCACCACTATCATCCATCACCACCCCTCCATACACACGCAGCACTGTGGTCCTTGTCCCATCCTACTTGCTGGGATCCCCAGTCTCCCAACTCCCATCCCTCTCATGCCACACAGCTGTGGAGCTCCCATGGTCAGCCCCCCTCCCCTAGCCATCCCAAGCCCGCTCCTCCATATCATCACTCCTATGTGTTTACTATGTGCTTGAGCCCATCCAACCATAACACCCACATCACCAGGCAGGACATACTGCCCATCCTCAAGATGGGCGTCCGGGAGAAATATCAGTCATGCGCTCAGATCATGGCTTGGATAGTCAGTGGTCATCAGTATCAGTCTGGAACCCTCCCACTGGTACCGAAGGCTATCTTATCACACATCATGTCATGATGCCGTGTCATTTAGTGCCTCCTGTCAGTCATCATTCTGCCCCCCCTTCACCAGTGCTGTTGCATTCCTGCGGCTCGCTCGGTGAGATTCTCTAGCAGCCTATTGTAGTGAGTTGTTGTGTGTCTGGCATCCCTGCTGAGGTGCTGCAGCTGCAGTGATGGTCGCACCTGATTCTTTTCTAACCCCCAAAAACACTAGAAACACATCTACACATACGGCTCCTCCTGAATGGCTGTTTTCATTTGATCACTGTAGCTACTCCATGCTGTTTATCTGTCTCTCTGTCTGCTGATAGCCACAGATACCTGTGTTATGCATCTGCTGGCTTGCTCAGTGTGGGAATGTACACTACTTTCAACTTTTTCGTTGCATGGACTTGCACGGTACTGTCAGCTTTTGGTGTGTTCAGTGTCCTCTGTTGGTTCTCTGGTGTTGCTGTATAGTAGTCTCTCCCACACCTCTCTCTCTCTCTCTCTCTCTCTCCCACATCTCTCTCTCTCTCTCTCTTGTGCTCATCTACTCCTCTCCTCTCCTCCAAACACACTCCTCCTTTGTCGATGACAGCTCACAATTTCTTTATCGGTCGGTGTGAGGAACGGTGCTGAGTCTGACACAAGCCTGGTGCCACACAGCTGCAGTTGGATGTGCACAGCATAAAGCCATGAAATATGTGTGTGTGTGTGTGTGTGTGTGTGTGTGTGTGTGTGTGTGTGTGTGTGTTTGTGTGTGTGTGTGGTGTATGTGTGTGTGTGTGTGTGTGTGTGTGTGTGTGTGTGTGTGTGTGTGTGTGTGTGTGTGTGTGTGTGTGTGTGTGTGTGTGTGTGTGTGTGTGTGTGTGTGTGTGTGTGTGTGTGTGTGTGTGTGTGTGTGTGTGTGTGTGTGAGGACATCCCGTGTGTAGACATCGCAAGGCCAACTGTTTGGTGCATGCAGCAGGGGAGCATAATTGGCAGAAAGGGTGCTGTTCACCTTTTTATGTTGTGTGGTATGAAGGTGAAGGTGGACACAGACTGGCATGCATTGCAGTGCATCCGACTGAATAGATAGGTGGCTGTTGATTCTGAGTGTTGTGGCTTTGAACATTTTAAAACATACTTTCAGTGTAGCTCATACTTTGGTTCGTATGTGTACATGTACTGTATGTGCATGAATGTGTTTGTGTGTGTGTGTGTGTGTGTGTGTGTGTGTGTGTGTGTGTGTGTGAAAGAAAGAGAGAGATAGAGAGGGAGAGAAAAAGCGACAGAGAGTTGGAGAGAAGCTTGGCATGGATGATTTGGTTGCGGAACATACATAGTCGACGCTGCTGTTCTCTGTTACCAAGGAGATGTGGGGGCAGAAGACTGAAAACTTCATCCCACAAACAAGATAATTAGTCTCTGGCGTGCCATGCAGAGACTACAACACACATGTCAGTCATACCACTGTGCATCCTTGATGCTGTGCTGCGGGCACCTTCAGTGGTGCTGCGTTGGAGGCTTTTTTGGGGGCTGACCGCAGGCTGAATAAAAGTCCAGGCAAACTGTGAAACTGCGTGGTAAGTCGACGTGGGTTACTCTCTCCCGTAGCGACTCCCAGAAATCATCCTACGCAGCAAAGTTGGAAATGACCCATTCAAATTTAAATTCAAATTCAAATGCTTTTTTGTCACATACATTATACAGGTAGCCTATAAATGCAGTGAAATGCTTGTTCCCCTGACTCCAAGTGACTGTGCAAAGGAGTATCCTGTTATCATTTGGATTCGGTAGTTTGGCCTTCTTTGGCTGACCTTTTTAAAATCTGAAAACTCCAAAAAAAAGAGGCTTTCTGTCGGTCTATCTAACTCAATCCAGGGCTTATTATTTGCTTCATGCTGAAGGGATGAAGTTATTACTCTGTTTACCGATTTTTACAAGACCAGTCAGTGACCACACGAGTCTTCGAAAGCAAGGCCATAAAAAATGATGAACAGATTCCATTTTTGGAAGCGAGCACTGCTGAGCTTTATGTAATTTAATGGGCCTATTTTACAGCCAACAGTGATCGATTATGTAACATCAATTTACCCCTTGCAATTTTCGACACGCGTTAAAACTGTGGCATTGGAGAAGCTCACAGAGGGTGAGAGTGGAGACAGCGCCACGGCAGATTTGCTCGCTCGTAATCTGCTTTTAATTTCTCTCGAAACACATAGGTTTGTGTCATCTGGAGAGGCTGTGTTGCGTAACGGCGAGCATCATCACATGCACGGAAGGCTTTGAAACCAGTATGGGCCAAGAAAACACCCAAGAGGAAAACTTTATGCTAAAGATGTGTCTTGTATGTGCAGAGCAGAGCTTCCCCCCTCTCTTTCTCTCTCTCTCTCTCTCTCTCTCTCTCTCTCTCTCTCTCTCTCTCTCTCTCTCTCCCTACAGGAATTTCCTACAGGACTAATACAGTATAAACTTCTCTCCATCTATCCAGATCTCAGTGCTTGAAGTAGCCTACATGTATATACCTATTATAGAGTAGCCCGCTTGATGATAGTAGTGAGTCAGCCTATGTTGTCCTCCTTCTTACCTGAAAGAAATGTAAAACTGAAGAAGTGTGTTTTTCACTATTCCTGCAAACGTGCCCTCGCAAGTTTTGTGTTTCAGTGATTACTGGAGATCAAATCTCATGGGTTTATAGACCCAGTCCGTCCCAGTGAAAAAATGGTCAGTGTCCCCAGCCGTGGCACAACTGGCTGGGGCACCTGCACCGTACACCGGCGACCCGGTTTGATTCCCGCCCCTTGGTCCTTTCCGGATCCCACCCCGACTCTCTCACACTTACTTCCTGTCACTCTTCACTGTCCTGTCACATTAAAGGCATAAAAGCCCAAAAATTATACTTTAAAAAAAATAAATGGTCAGTGCAGAAACACACAACCGGGTCCAGATGTCTGAGGTCCAGTTTCTTTGGAAACACTGAACTCTGTCATCAAGCCCCACAGTGAACAAATGCAAGTGCTGCTTCCTGTCGGTGGTGGGTTTAGTCCCTCCAAATCACACAGACAGACACCTGTGAATGACACTCTCTTCAATTCTGTAATGAACTAGAGATAATAGAAAGAAAGAGGGAGACCAAGAGAGAGAGAGAGAGAGTGCTAATGCAGCGAGAGCAAGAGAGAGAGAGAGATAAAAACATCCTGTTTCCCATCTGTGCTCTTTGGCTCTGATCGTCGATGGGATCATGCTGCCGCAGTGTCCTCTCCTCTCGCTCGAGCGCGGGGCAGTGATGACCAGGATGCTGGGATCGCTGTGGTGGTCACACAAGGGTTGGTTGTGCACCCAACTGCCCCCTCCAGATTCCCATCACACACACATGACCATGGTCAGCCCACAGAGGACAGTCCTTATGCCAGGGCAAGATAATAAATGGTGAAATGTCTCTGCTAGACTGAATAGCAACACCCTATGTTAAACATTACGGCACTGAAAACAAAACTATGATTACATTTCTTTTGAAGTTTTGCCATGTGTTATGTAGTTGGCCTTCTGGTATCTGCTACAGCAGTATACGTGTATTGCAACCAGTCAGTCCCTGTCTTCACCAGTGAAAACGACTTATCTGGAAAAGGCACATTGCTCATCCTTCTCACCACAGAGCATTAGGATCCCAGTCAGCCATGAAATGCACAGCCTTCTGTCTAATCTCCCAATGTCCACCCCAAACTCACTATCGCCAACCGTTCTCTAGCATTTGCCTACGCGTTCAGAGAACTCCATACATATCTATAAAGGATTTTGGCTTGCAATTTTTAGCTTTTGGTTTAACCCCAGATAGAGAGTGATTCAAACTAAGCTCACAGCGCACTTTGGCCTAAATCTGAAACTACGGCTAGGGTTAGACATGGATGTGGATTAAAGCAGAGGTAATGCATAGTGCAACTCTGTATCTTCTGGTTTGCATTTAGGACACATCATGTATTCTTGGCCACCCCTCTGCAATCGACACACAAGTCTTATCTGTTAATGAGGGTACGTGCAAAGTGATCTCTATGGTATTTTATAGCTCATCATAGTGGTCTTACTGTAGATGTGCTAGCGAGATGGTTTGGCTAATTGGGAAAAAAAAGGATGTGGAGTCCTCTTCCCATTATATTACTCAATGCAAATACACTGTGATCTATTTGTGTAAACACACATACTGTATGCACATACACACACACACACACATTCTCGCTATCAAACACACCTTAATGGATTTCTGTTTGTGTTGTGAGGTTGGTAGTCATCTGAGGTGGACGCTGTGTCAAACCTGAGAGCCTTCACACCTCTGCTCTGTTTTGGACTCGGAGGGGTTTGTGACCTGCAGACTTGCACGAAAGCATTTAGTACCGAGTGGGAGGACAAGGCTCCAAATCACCTCTGACTGCTGAGGTCAGAACATTTTTAGTCAGAGTTTGCAAAAACGAGTCCTTTTGTCGCACACAGAGCAGGTTTTCTAGCCATCAGCCTTATCTCACTCGGTCGGCAAAAGTATTCCCCATTTCTGCAGTAGGCCTACAATGACAAACCGCAGTAACTATGTATTTGGTCAAAACTGAGTTAATACTCAAAATAGGCATTGTGACATCTCTTCTCTTGTGTCAGACATTTATAATTTGATTATCGTCAATTAACGTCACTATCACATTTCTTAAGGTGTCCAAACGTAAAGTTCATTCACTGTACAGCACTACATAGTGCTATTACACTAGCACCGCAAACCGTTGACGTTTCTTTAAGAGAGAGAGACTGTGCACATGACGTCTGTATTGTAATCTGTACTGTGGCGGCCATACCCCTTAATCTGGATGTGTTTTTGTTAGTTGTTGTTTTTTTCAGACAGCGCTGTCTTGCATGTCCATTTACGTGCTTGGCTCGGGACTTTATAGTTAATCTGTTTAGTTGATTTTTTCCCCCCCATGACGATATTAAAATGTTGAACCCGATCACTGAGAGGGATGGGTGGGTGGGTGGATGGGTGGGGGAATGGCTTGGAATTTTCTGTGGCTTTATTCACTCATCCGCCAGCATGCATTTTGCATGTCATCTGCCATGTCGAATCACTTAGGAGCAAATGCAGTGGCCAGATGTCTACTGGATAACAGCGGATCTAAACCAGATCTGTGCCAGATCTGGGCCAAATCTGAACAGGATTTGTGACAGATATTTCCATAGTCACCCACTGTACTCTATATGCTATATGACTAATGTTCATTTGTTGTGCTTTTTTGTAAGTAAAAGGGACAGCCCTAATATCATCCTCTTTAGTATGGTTTGTGCTCCCTGTGATGCATGTTAAACTCCAGTCACAATGCTTTTTTCAACCTCAAGAGTCATGAGGGACATGATTTGATTTACACACACTGCTTATCTGGAAGCGTTTCCTCATTAATAACCAACTCTGTGCTCCTCTGCTATTGTGACTGGGAGCGTAGCGTAACACAAGCATGAGGATTCGGATGTCCATGTCACAAACTAATCCACAGAGTTGCTTTCCAAGTCACGACAGAGCGTCCAGTCAAAACCTGTCTGAAATCAGTGGGCACCTGTAGACATCCCCGGCCACATCAAGGGAGCAAGTGAACGCCACTCAAATGAGTTGTGGTAATCGGTCATTTCCTCTTCCTGTCCATGCTTTTTGTTGTTGTTTTCAGACAGATTTTCTGATGTCATTAACTGGGGAAACACTTGTGGGTTTTGCCTATGTATTCCGTGTTCAGTGTACAACTGGCCGGGGGATGGCCAAATCCAGGATTACTGTCTGAGTGGAAGCTTTTGGCCTCGTTGCAAGCCTCATATCAAACCAGGAAAGTCCTGTCTGGGTAAAATTGTTTTTAGTCTCTGCATGAATGAATATCAGAATATAATAATTTTCAAACAGCAGTAGTATATACAGTAATAGCAACAGTAGTACATTAGAAACAGCAGTAATATGACAGACAACAAGCTTGGAATGTTGTAGAATCTCCCCCTCTCATTATATAATAAAGTATAAGCCTGTAGCCTACCTCTGCTATAGCATTACAGTCTTTCATTTAGCATATTAGAAATAATACATAGGATTTAATACATGAAGTCATCACTTTACCAAAGGCTTAAATGTAATCCCTAGTAACCATTGCAGTCCATTGAAATACATTTCTCATCTCTCATTGGTCTTCATCTGTGAAATGTCTGGTCATTTGTTCTGTAGGCAGTAGTGTGCTAGACAGCAGACATCGCACAATGCAGCTTCTTCTAAAATGAAAAGTAGCATAATGTTTCATGTAGGTGTGGAATCAGTGACTCAGTTGTATTCCTCACATAGCCTAATGACTCGCCAATAGGATATAATACACACATGTATAGAGGGAGAGAGAGAGAGAGAGAGAGAGAGAGAGAGAGAGAGAGAGAGGAGTGATGGAGACTAGCATGAGTGGGGTGCAAATTGGATATTTGGTGCAGGAGATCATGTGGGGTCAGATCTGCAGGTGTGGTCAGCCCATTCTCAAATGTGTGATATTGGTGATACATTTGGCCAGCTGTGTGTGTGTGTGTTTGTGTTTGTGTGTATGTGTGTGTGTGTGAAAATATTTTCCCCGCTCAGTCTCCAAATGTGAGACACATTTTTCTATTCAGACTCTTAATATGTCTGAGACCTGGAACAGAGTTTAGAATAATGACTATTAGAACCATCATTTTTATCTCCTAGGGTTAGTGTCTATCTCCCAAGTCTTTGTGGGAGAACTGAGATATCCATGCAGATATCTTTCCTTTCATATTATATGCTCCAAATGGTTGGATGAACTATGATCATATCCTTCACAATGAGCTGCAATATGACAGAAAATGACGTTTGCTTTTCCATAAGCCCAATAGATATGAACTTGTTGCTCTGTAATAATGTATACCAGCAGGATTAGTCAGGGTTGTCCATCCTTTGGTGGAGATAATTCCAAATGTTATGCTAAGCTAAGCTGTCATAGCTATAACTATGTTTTGACTATAAGCATGTTCTTTCCAGCCTACTGGGTATGACACTTCTTCATGAAGGTGTAAGTGCACTTTGTACAGTGAAGCCCTTTAGTGTTGTTAAGGAAAGGACTGGAGTGTGTTTCAGTACCAGTGTTCCTCCCTGGTCTCTGCTACACATCGTCAGGACGCGCAGTACTCTCTGCCTCTTCCCAGCATGCTCTGGGCTTCCCTTAATGACAGTGTCATGAGTGTAGAGCAGAGCATCGAGCTCTCAGGAGCTTGGTCTTTCTGCATCAGTGAGAGACCAGTACATCTCTCTCTCTCTGTCTCTCTCTCTCTCTCTCTCTCTCTCTCTTCCTCTCTCTGTCTCATCTCTCTCTTCCTCTCTCTCTATCCCCCCCTCCCCTGCTCTGCGTCTGGGAGCGGAGGTATATTTTTGGAACGGACCAGACTGTTGTAGCTGTGCATTCTGCTTAAAAGGCAGCAGCAGAGTAAAAGCAGCAGGCACAGTGGTAACCAGAGCAGTGGATGGCAGGCTGTCCTTTGGACCAGATGATCTATACTATAGTTATGGCCCCATGAGCCCACTGGTGGGGCTTAAGCTTTGCCAGCTTAATATGCTTTTCATTCCATTAGGCATTTCTCATCATATTCATGCATCCCAGTGACATCGTCTCTGCTCTGTTTACTGATCAGAACCAGCCCCCCCTTATTCAAACATGTAACTCACATACGCTATGCACACACACACACACACACACACACACTATACACAGCCAGAAGAATGTTGATTAGATTACAGGTACTCTATCCATAATAATGGTGGATAGAATAGATACAGTTCTGTTACAGTAACCAAATCATAATAGTGTGTGTGTGTGTGTGTGTGTGTGTGTGTGTGTGTGTGTGTGTGTGTGTGTGTGTGTGTGTGTGTGAGTATTACTATATTAGTATACTGGGCTGGGCTTTTTTGCCTTTGGTAGTGGGCTGAGATTAAATCAAATTGAGCCTAAATCCCCCCACATCTGTCCCTATTGGTCAGGCTCTGCCATGTGACAATCTGCCCATCACAGAAACAGCACTGGTGGAGCTGCAGGGGGGGATGGTCATCCTTGGCAGTGGTTGGCTGCCAATAGTACTGTATGTCCATGCTGAATCCATGATTGTGTTATTTAATTGTGTTTTAGGCTCTTTTTTCATGGTAGGACACACATGGTTGCCAATGGTATGTCCATGGTGATTGTGTTCAGCGTCCTTTGTGTGTGTTTCTCATTTTGTGTCTGCTGCATGGTGATGACTTTATGAAGAAGACTGTAGATTTTTTGGTTTCCATGGTTACACGGTACCCGAGTGCCAGAGAGTTCTCTGCAGTGACTTTTAAAATGTTGATTTGCTCTTATGAAGTTCAAGGTGATTTCATGAATCATTTTCCTAAAGGCAGGTTGCACAACACCTTTTTTCAGCAGGGTAGCGGTCACTGTCAGTCACTCAATTAGTTTTGTCCTTTATTTACAGAGAGCTCCCACCATGGAAAAAAAAAAACCACTTTCAAATCGTAGCTTCTGAGCAGGTACATGATAGAATACATTTGATCTGAATACTGCTGAGACCATTTTGATCAAAACCTCTCACATTAGCATCATCAGTCTACTCAAGCAGCAGCAGTGAAGCTGTGCCGTCACAGTCTCTCTCCTCGGCTGTTTCGGCCGGCTAAAGTTGCCGGACAACTCAACCGAATGACTTAATCATGCTCGCTTACACTCACCCCTTACCCTCCACCCTGCCCTCAGCACCAAGAGTCTTAGAGGAAGACGCTGTCCCCTGCACTTTTCTCTCCACCCCTGCTAGCCATCCCCTCCCCTCCCCTCCCCCATATCTGCTAATGCAGATTTAATTGGGCGATAAGACCTTAGGGGTCAAACGGGTGGGGTGGTGTACTGAGCGTTTGCCTGTGTGTTACCCAACCCACTCTAACACACAGCAGGGGTGTAGGTGGTCATTTACATTAATCAGTGAATGGATGAATGGGAGCAGTGGGGCTGGATGGGTTCCAGTTATACTGTGTATTAATACATGAATGCAGATGCACTGTGCATTAATGTGGCTGTGCTCAAAACAGATATGTTGATGTCAGTGAATGAGTGAATGGACTGTGGGGTATCTGTCTGGCTTGATAAAGTCAGTAATAGACTAAATGCATTGTGCTTTATAGAGGATGTGCTAAAGGAATAACGCTGACTGTCAGTGGAAATGTGGTGACTTGTTCAAGTTGTAAACCCTCTAAAGGAAACTCAGTGGCACATGTGTGTTGGGTGTGTTCGTGCTTCTGTTGTTATCAGCACACATGCTTGAGGTGAGATGTTTGTTGCAGACACGAGCTAAGGACGCATTCCCTTACAGAAGCGGATGGGAGCAAGAAAAACACGCACACACACACACACACACACACACACACACACACACACACACACACACACACACACACACACAGGCTAGGAAGTGCCCTGCCCCCACACTGCAGGCCATATGGTTTAGCGCAGATTAAAGGCGCTTGTTGTCTGCTCTGACCAAAGGATTACCTCCTCAGGCCTGGGTTTGTGGCGAAGGGAAAATTGAAGTGAAATCTCCTTTAAATGAGACGCTGATGCTGATGGTGGTGACGGGGTGAGGGGGGTCCTGGGAGTGCACTGTGCTCTGGACAGGCACGTGGGTTGGTGGATTCGGGGTGGTGGGGTGGGGTGGGGTGGGGTGGGGTGGGGTTTTGGGGGCGATGGTGACATTTGATAGTCGCCACTGTCTGACACCCTTGTCGTCTCTGATGGTGCTGCTCACTGTCTGGTCATGTCTGGCTAATACTCTCGCCAACACAGGCTTGTCCATGGGCCCCTCTCTAAATCCTGGTCCACTACTGGTCCTCCACTGTGGAAGCAGGGAGATTTGAAAGGCAATCTAGAAGGCGTGTGTAAACAACCTCTCCATCGGATAAGGTTAATGGAACTAACTGATAGGCGTTCGACTATGTGCCACCTCTAGTTGAGCATCAATCTCCACCGTAATTGCATCTACCTTGTCGTGACTTATCTGTCGCATGTGAGCATGTCAGGAGCAATTGACATGCTTGTCCAACCCGGTTGCCCAGGAAACGGTTTCGTAAAAGCCTATAGCTTCCCGTGATTTTGACTGATAAAAACACCAAGTCACTGACAGATATTATTCTAATTGCTGTATGATATTACTTGTTTTTGCATGATTATTATGCACTTTGAAATTATTATTAAAAATCATAAACATTTTAATAAATCATTTTTGAGTATTTCACCTCTTTTCCGACATTTCGCGAAGTCAAGATACTCAGAATAACAGAAGAAGAAAGACACAGCCGACCTTTTTGCTGTGGCCACTTAGTGATGTGGTCCATGGGGAATCTGGAGTTGAGCTTTTGGCATCTTTCTGTCCCCCACCATGTGTTGGCAGATGGAGTGAGTGAGTAGTCCCTTTCAGCAAGTCTGTTTACATTATGTTCCGACAAGCGCTTGTGAATGGGGAATATTTGGGGCGAAACAGTCAGGGCATTGTGAGTCGTGCTGCTAGGTCACGTATTCATCATCTCAAAGGCCATGTTAGGAGAATGGGGACATTCACCTCACACTCAGACTACGTCACACACAACGTCACACACACACACACACACACACAGACAGTCTGAACACTGGACTGGAGAGTAATGAATAGTATAACAATATAAGATGTGCATCAATGCCTGTGTGCAATTAGCTTTAATCAATACACAGTGGTACATACTGTACCTCACCCAACACCCAACTCCGTCTGTTTCAAATAGCTGTTGGCCAGAGCCATGGAGACACAGTCACAGCTAACTACCTTCTCACTCTATGCCCTTGTTATTTGCCCCTGGTCCAGCTGGTCCAGTGAAGTCCTCACACACCTGCCCTGACCTGGCCTCTGTGTGCATCCAGATTTGTGTCTGTAATTATACCCCTTTGGGCTCTCTCTCTTTCCATCTCCCTCTCTCACTCTCTCTCTCTCTCTCTTTCTCTCTCTCTCTCTCCTTTGTCAGAACTGTCCCCTTGCTCATCGTCATGCTACCTAATAGGCACAATCGCTTGCTGGGGTGGCCTTCCAACTCAATGGGCACTCAGAAGTAGTTGTCTCCACACACACACACACACACACACACACACCCTTCACAGCCCATGGACCAGTCCCATTAGTTGATATGCCACCCTCTCTGTGTGCAGGCAGACGACCCTCCTTCCGTGCAGGGGCATAATTCAGCGTGGGGGAGTAAAAATAGACGAGAGCCGTGCACTGCTCAAATTAGCCACCCAGTGAAAGCGAGAGCGTCGGGCGGCCGGAGGCTAGCGGCAGGGTTTCAGACTGGTGCAGGGCTCAGGACATCACTTTGACACATACAGTACACACACACACACACACACACACACATACACACATATGTATACAGTACATAGGTCACACTTTTAACGTATACACACATATAGTAGAAGGTTAGACATATCTCAGCTCCTGAGTCATGATTCCATAGTACTACACGTATAGTTGTGGAAGGACGGTTATGTAGGCATTTGAAAGAAGAAAGGATTGGATTTTTTTTCCGGAGTTTGCTTGTCTGGAAGCCGTCTGGAAGTTGTGCTTCTGTGCGTTGAATGGCGTGAGGCTCCAGCCCTCTTCTATGGATTGTTGGCATGGGCAACGCAGCGACGCACGAGGACCAGTGGGGCGAGGGGCCTCCACAGGCGGCCGGCGAGAGCCTCTCCGTCCAGGACGCCAGCGCTGACGTGTACAGCTCTGGGGACGGCCAGGAGTCCTGGGTCCTGGTAAGCAGCGGGGGAATGTAGATGAAAGGGACGGGGCAGCTCTAGCACCAGCTGACTGGACAGAGGTTGGTCAGTGGAGAGATTAGCTTACAGTATAGCGCTGAAATGGACATGAGACAACCTATGTTTTGTATGCTTTTTGCACATAATTGTCATGTCATTTAGTATTTGATGCTTGTAGATGAATATGAGCTTTCTGGAAGTCCTTGTAGATGCATAGACATCTGTCCTTTTTTGTGATTTGGAGTTGTGATGGCATGGTCTCCAGTGGTGTGAGTGGTTGTGGTGTGTGAATATGGGGCAATGCTTTAATGAGATGACGTCTTGTGAGAAGCTATCTGATGTCAAAGCCTCTGTGTATCTTCCTGAGGTGGTTGGCAGTGCGTCATGAGAGTTGTTGGTTGTCAGAAGCGACAGCAACATGTGGTTTATGTTTGACATAAATGAGGATTGGTATAGGGGACATGATGACAGTTGAGAACTGTAGATAGAATTTCTCTTTTGCCGCACTATAGACTAGTACACACATGCTATCACCTCCTCTTTTATGTCATACTTGATATACAGTATCTCACTGTGGTGTCCTATGTATTTTATATTGATGTTTATGGGCAGTTTATATGGCATCTTGCACATCTTAAAGGGTGCTTGGCTTACAGGTCAGGGAAGGATAGAGGGTAGTGCGGCAGGCAGGCACTCTTTTGGGAACAGGAGTAGTGTCCTCCCACACCCATATGCCTCCCAAGGTCACACGGGTTGACTTCAGTCTTCTGCTGGGTGGTAACCTAGGTGTCATTTACAGTATGGATATGTGCATAAGTTTCCCGTATGGCAGAAGTATGCATGATTTGCAGGTTGCGC
>NC_063212.1:2244268-2259268 GCF_017589495.1 Alosa alosa
GCATATCTATAGTATGTGTGATTGTGTATTGAGTGTGTGTGTGTGTATGAGTGTGTGTGTGTGTGTGTGGGGGGGGTGCCTTGCTTTTATGCTGCAGTGTGTGTGCAGCGTGCCAGGAAGCCTCTGGAAGGAACGAGTGACATCTGCGTTGCCGTGAGTGATGGCTTGATCACACAGGCATCTTAAGTAGCATTTAGATGGTGCTTAATGCACACACACATGTTAGTATAGTACACACACAAACACACACACACTTAGAATACACAAGTCTGTACACACTTCATTTCACATCTGTACACACACAGTTCACCACATATAGTACTCACACACACGCACACACGCACACACACACACACACACACACACACACACACCACATGCACACACGCACACGCACACACACACTACCAGCAGAACGCTCTCCTCTCAGGTGTTGTGTGGGAGGCACAGGAGCAGGTGAAGGCCTCTGCTGGAGTAAAGTGAAGTTTTGGTGTTCTCGCCCTCGTCCGCCACACGGCTGCTGAACAGACCAGAGGCGTGCGCTGCTTACATAACACATAGCACTCTTTATCCTTCAGCCTTCACAGGCCGCGTCCCATCTCCTCTCCTACGCAGGCTGCACAGAGACAGGCGGAGTGAGGGCTGCAGAGGCAACCTTGATGCGTCCTGTAGCCTGGGAGCTGAATCACGACTCGACCGCGGGCACACAGTGGACAGGCTGTGGTGTGTGAATCACCCAGACACTACCTGCTCTCAGCACTCACTTCAACCATATCATCTGTGATATACCTCTTCATTTTTAGCTCTCTGTGGCTTTGGCTATTGTTTGTTAGATTTGTTAGTGTGTAGTGTACAGCACATTTTATAAAGTAGCATATTACTGTCAAATAACAGGATTTAAGGACTTCGAATTAAGATAAACCATAACTAGAACTGATGTAAAAAACAATATTAACAATGTGGTTTCCAGTCGAGGTAAACTCCAACTAAGTGCAGATGGCATCTGGCTGTCCACGTCAAATGCACCAACTGAAGTGAAAATATTTTTTTTCATTTTACATTACATTTCGCGCCATAAACCCCTTAACCAATCATATCAAATTGAAGCCTGTGTTGTCAGCATTACGAGGAAGATTTCAGAAATAAAATCAGTCATTGGACAACTGAGATATTCGATGATTGGTCATCATTAAAATTTTAACGAAATTAGAACGGTCGGGCTCGTAAGGGTTAATAGTTTTACACAGTATGTATTTAGTGTTATTATTGCCATCAGTATTATTGTTGCTGTTATTATTAGGCTAGTTGATTTATGTCACTATAAATGCATAACCAGTCATGTTTTATGTATAAATTACATTAGAGTTGCTGTGTATTGTTTGTTGTTCTGTATTTATTGGTACCATGTATATGAGCAGGCTCTGTAGTGGGGTGTAGTCATTCACTCACCCAATATGGAGTATGTGTTAAAGGGGCTGTGGGGGATGTGATGTAATCCCAGTTCCGTGAGATTACCCCCACCATCAGGACACAGAAACTGGGGAAGAGTCGGATGGGAGAGGGGGGTTTCATTGGCCTATTGAACGACTGACACGGTTGTCATGGTAACAGGCGAGACCCAGGGAAGGTGGGGGATGCCTCGTTACTGGGTGGAGCGTGGCTTTAGTCGTAACGGAGATGGTATGGTACATTATTTAGGAATTGTCCACACACTTCTCTCTCCTTTTGCACTGATTAGGGCAGGGAGGCACTGTGGAGATGAATGTTTTACAGCAGGGTTTGAAAAGAGATTGGGGATTTTGATCTTGGAGACAGTTTTTTTTTTATCAGGCAGCTCTTCACAGCATAATGTTATGCACAAGGTTAGCTTTGCCTAGGCTGTGATGTACACCTGCCTCAGCAAGGATGCTAGTCTCGTAAGCTAGAATGTTACCTTGTTTTGTTTTACCTTTTCTCTTATACTGAATGGTAATTGGAATGCTGTCATTGGTACCTTGGAGTGGGAATCTTAATGAAGATTCTTATGAATGTTGAGGCCTGTTTTGAACTAGCCTACATTTCCTCAAAATACCTCATCAAAAGTGTTGAGATATTAGAATGAACCTTTGTTGAGAAGACTGTGGGTTCACTATCCACATAGTGCAGAGGTGTTTATGTGGGCCAGAACAGAGCAGTCTAGTATGTTCCCCCAGAACAGTCTACTATGAACTGCTCTGCATGGGAGAGCAGTCTGTTCTGGCTGGCGTTATCTGCAAACAGTCTTAAGTGGCACTGAGAGGATAATTGATGCGTGTCTTGAATAATAATGTGGTGCCACCACAACTCCCTGTGAAGCCTTGTGTGTGTGACTGTGTGAGTCTGTTGTTTCTGCTTCTGCCTGTGGCATAACTGAACTCATTCATGGTCAGGAATGATGGAAAAGATTTCATGTGAATTTGTTCATGTGTTTTATCTAAGAGCGATTTGGTTCCCTTTGAAGATGCAGTATCAAGTATCACAGTTTAACATTTTGATTAGTGTAGGCAAACAGTAATGTGCAATACAATTTTTGTGGTCGTGGAGAGAGGCTTTGTCAGTTTGGTCAGGCTTTTACCACTGTGATCGATCTATCTACACTCTTAAAACAAATGTGTTGGAAACACCATAAACTGTGTTGTCCCTATCTGGACATGGAGAGTTGTGGTGTTTTCAACACATTCATTTTAAGAGTTAATGTCTATCTCTCCTTCTGTCCACATCCGTCTAGTTCTACAGCTTTATCAGTTTGTTTTTGTTAAACACACACACACACACACACACACACACACACACACACACACACACTTTCTCTCTCTCTCTCTCTCCCTCTTCCTTGCCTGGTTTTCACACTTGTGTTGGCTCGTCCTGCAGGCTCTCTGCTGTGCTACAGATTGCCTCGTCAGGGCCCAGAGTGATGCAGTGCAGTTCTCTCTGCAGCACGGCCCTCCCTTCACTGGCTCTCTTATCTGCCTGCGTGTACTCGCTGCTACCTGGGCTCTGCTGCTACTGTACTGCTCTTACGGTTGCTGTAGCCAGCCATCACTGGAGCTGTGCTGCTGTGCTGCAAATCAAATGCTATCCACACAGAGGTGACTTTGTACACCCTTTGTACACACACACACACACACAGACACACACTCACAGACACACACACACACACACACACACAATCACAGACACACACACACACACACACACACACACACACACACATGCCACTGGCCCCCAGCCTCCTCCTCTGCTAGTCAAAGGGGCCGAGCCGACAGCAGGGATTTATGGGTCAAAAGCGCGGCGTGTTAAAATATACATGTAGCATCGCTGTGGAGTGGAAACAGTGGGGATGTGGTTCAACAGGGATCACGGGCACCCAGGACATAGAGAAAGGGGGGGGGGAGAGAGGGAGAGACAAAGAGAGAGATGGAGAGAGGGAGAGAGAAGGACAAGGAGAGCACTTGGTAAATGTTTTTGCTGGATTTAGTTCCAGTTCTAGTCATAGTTATAAATAAGGTGTTTGGCAGATGCTTTTGTAAGCGACTTACCTGCCAGGAGGAGGTGACAGAAACAGAGCCAGGGAGGGGGAGGGAGAGGGTGAGGACAAGAGAGGTCCCAGTCCGTGTCAGCTCACCTGACAGGTGTGGAGCAGCACAGTGAGCGTGTGAGTACAGCTGGCCTCCCAGTGGACGGTGAGAGTGTTTTGTGATGCGGCTCCACTCTGTGGTACAGGATGACCTGTTCTAGTGGCTCATGACGATAAGGAGGCGCAGGAGAGGAAGAGGAACAGGAACAGGAAGAGGCTGTGCTTGCCGTGTGGGTCTGGAGTTAGACACAACGCCGCAAAGCTGCATACAGCAAAAATGAATGGGAAAAGGGGTGGACCTGGTTCCATCTTTACGTCAACCATGTCTGCCCTGTGTTATGAAATCAATCAAGAGGGTCATGTGCTTTGTAGGATAGACGCAGTCCTCTGAGAGGATTATTCTGTTATATAGCTGTTCTATGCATAACACAATTATGTGTTTTTAGATTACATCTATTTTTTACTCTTCTGGTAGGTAGGTAAGACTTGTTTCTAATAAAACAACTACAAATCCATGTGCTCCTGCTCAATAACCTCTATTTGACATTGCTCTTTCAAAAATGATATGACGTGTTTGAGGAGTTGATCACATCATTCAGGAGAAATTAAGGGATCAAACTGCAGCTGAATGTCAAATATTCCTTCACATACACCTACAGTACATGCATTTTTCTAAATCACTTACCCTTGCAGTAGTAAGTGCAGAACTTTAGCAGCAGTAGCTGCAAACTTTAAAGAAAAAAGTACCAATAATTGCTCCCTAAAGTGCATACATCCCCATGTTGTTTCTAAAAATAACTTAGCCTACATCCACAGTATGACAGTTGGTAGCAGATGTGTGTGTGTCTGGTTGTGTGTGTCTGTGAGTGTATGTGTTTATATACCTAAAGTTTAAGAGAAGTCCGTGGTGCCTGGAGGCTAAACAGCCTGTTGTTGGTCTCAGGAGCTCCATCATGTGAGATGGGAGCCGGAGTGCAGCCGGAGTGCAACTTGTTCAGCCCAATTTGTTGCACTTCCAAGTGGCAATAAAATGAGTTGCAGATGGAGGTTTTGGCCTTGATTCATCTACATTAGTAGTTTTAATTGTTAGCGGGAGGATTTATGATTTTGTGTCCTAATGATTTTGCTTCCTCCCTCCCTCCCTCTCTCCCTCTCTCTCTCTCTCTCTCTCTCTCTCTCTCTCTCTTTCTCTCCTCCAGTCGGATAGCAATACCAGCTTCCTGAGGGCGGCAAGGGCGGGGAACATCGACAAAGTGCTGGAGTTCCTGAAGGGGGGTGTGGACATCAGTACCTGCAACCAGGTAGGAGTCACACATACTGTACACACACGCCTACACACATATTCATTCACACACATGTTCACATACCTAAACCAGATAGGAGTCATACACACATATACACACACACGCCTACACACATTCATTCACACACATGTTCACATACCTAAACAACACAGATCCAAGTCACACTCACTAACAGTCATGCATAAAAGCATCATGATGCAGGACAGTGTCCAGTGCCACACATGTCCCATACCTGATTACCTTTCATGTGGGTGAGTTATCACCCTTTGTTCCTCCCTGCCCCACATTCCTCGTGCTTGTTCAATAGCTCATCAATGCTCAGGGGACCTGGGCATGCTCACCACGCCCTCACTAATCAATCTAAAGTGACAGGGGTGACCTTCCCTGCCACCCCCCCCCCCACCCCCACGTTCATCAGGGAGCAGCAACTCTGGCTCATTCTGGCCCATCTCTGTCACACTTGTACCTGAACACGCAGCTGCTTTCAGCAACCCACATCTGTGAAGCATCCTCTCCTTTCCTCTGTGTTAATATTCCATAGGGATCTCTGGGATCTCAGGGTCTGGAGATGGGAATGCTGTATGCTGTGTTGGATGCTAACTGGTCATAGTCGCTAATCATGAATCAGCACTTGTTTGTATCGGACGCCTGCTATCTGGCGTAAATTGCACCGCCGGGCTCAACGGCATTCATTAGCGATCTCCTCCCAGGGAAGATTTAAGACCCAATTCGTCCGACCGTGAAGACCTCCCCACACACTTCGCCACGTCTAGCCCACAAATCAACAAGAAGGGAAAAGGTCGAGAGAAGTGTGGACAGCTGGCCTTGGCTGAGTCCAAGTTGCCTTTATTTTGGGGACTGTTCTCTATAGCGAATCCATGGGTGGCATTTCTGCTTGTTTGTAGTGGATTTATATTACGTCTTTGCTATGCAAATGAAGACCGAAATAGTCTCTATGATTCTGAATGACAAAGAGGAAGGAGGAAAGGTATTTCATGACTGTTTTGGTAACCGGAGTACAGGTGGCATGTCTAAAAATGGTCTGGAGGATTGCAATAGAAGCTGTTGCGTAATATTTATGTGATCATCATCATACATCATCATTAAACCAATCACGATTCAATATTTTCAGTATTTATGTCAGTAACAGCCAAGTATTTGTGAACCCATTTTACACAAGTATGAGTTTTTTTGTATATTCTTTCTCATTGTTATTATTTGAGCAGCATAAATATATTTACCAGTCACCAGTACTAACAGCCTAGTCAGCCTAGGTTGGAAAAAGGCTAACCTGAAAATGACCTCAGCAGTTTATAAACGGAGAACGCCACACAGTCCCACAACTTTTGCCCCTTTCACACCCTAACATACTTCCTGAAATCAGGCCAGCGCTGATTCAACTACACTTCCCATGGTCCTTTGAGAGTCGGTGATTAATTGTTAAGCAGCAGGAAGCCTTTCCTGGTAGCTCACAGCTGCCAGAGTTTCTTCTGCTGCTGTCCCCATTACATCCAGTAAACACATTCCTTCATCTGATGCACGGCATGCTGCTAGAGCATTAATCCTAGGCTGAACCTCTGAGGTCATTGTAATAAGGTTATGCCTTATTTTTATAGTGCTCTGCATAATGTGAATGTTTTTAGTGTGATAAATTACATATTTGGTTCTTACTTTGTCTGAAGCTAAATAAGGCTTGAGATACATAGCCTTTGTGCAATTATTAGGGTGTATAATCATGAACATTGAGGAGTTGAGGAGTCCCATATACTTATCTTTACATACTTCAAATGTGTAAGTACTGTATTGTGAAAATGGCAAGGGTTCAATATGAATTGTGGGAATATGAGAATTCAGCTTTAAGTTAAAAGGTTCCTTATCGCGTCAGACTCTTTCTTCCATTGACTTCCTCCACGTACAAAATCACCTGAGCACAAAGGCCATTTTCCCCCATTG
This sequence comes from Alosa alosa, assembly GCF_017589495.1. Classification (NCBI taxonomy): domain Eukaryota; kingdom Metazoa; phylum Chordata; class Actinopteri; order Clupeiformes; family Clupeidae; genus Alosa; species Alosa alosa. The sequence goes on from NC_063212.1 coordinate 2,251,121, forward strand.
GGAGGACTTATTAGCATGCCACTGTGTGGGGTCTCTGGAAGCAGATCACTCATAAACACTCCCACCCTGGCAACGGTTGCTACGTTCTGACCCTACAAACAGTGGTCACAAGGGCCGGGTGGGCGGGTGGTGGTGTTCCGTCGCCTGGTGTCGGGTATCTACACACCTCCCAAGGACTTGGGCCAAAGATGCCATGCAGTTCTTATTACGGTGAGCTGGGTTGGGGGCGGGCTCAAATTTGAGGACAGGCTCATGTATGTCAGGCTTTCTTGGAATACGAGGATAGAGGGTTTTTAGTGCTGCCAAGCATGTCAAAGTGAAATATAACTGAGAGCAGGGGTCTTCTCAGGACCACAGGTGATAATGTCAGACCCAGTCCCTATGAGGGGTCCTTGGTACCGGGTGTGACACACCTGTGAGAGAAGGACCGAGCTGCATAATGACACCAAGTTATGAATGGTTCTTAAAATGGAAACATCCTCAGAAGAGCTGCATGTAAATGACTCTTTTGGGAATTGGTTTATGTTTGAGTGTGCAACGGATTTGTTTCAGAGCCAGAGTCAGTTTTTACCTTAAAGGTGCAGTCCGTTATTCTAACCCCATACAGTACACAGTATGGCAAGATCAATGAAGTGCTTGTCATAGGCCCCTAGCAGCCCGTAAGTTGCAGAGTTCACACACAGTCCTGCCGCTGTGAAATAAGAAACACACTATATATACATAGTGGTCGAGGCCAAGCCATAAACAATCCTAGTGAATGGACAAGGTGCAATAAGATGCATCACATGCTTTGTTTTCAATCATTTTTATTAATTTATTTATTTTACCTTCAGCAGTATTTTCATATGCATGTTTATTTTTTTGTCTTGTTTCCAAAATGATTGGAGAACCCATGGTCCATATCCATATCTGAGGTGAAAGCGGTGGGGAGGGTATTGATGTTATTGCAACACTGCTTTTCATGACATTGCAACAACTTTTCTGCAAAACCGAAACTGAATCCAAATCTCAGACTGCATCCTGCACTGCTACTGTATCCACGCTGACACATTGACCTCAACCATGCGGCGGCTCTGCCTGCCTCGGGTGGCATCTGAAACAGTAGCGCGCTGACCTCCACCCTGAGACGGCAGGGTGGCACACTTGGCCAAGTCTTAAGGTGCAGGAGGCTGAAGGGATATTGGGAAGTTTTAAAGGAGAAGTCACTTTTTTATCAGGCTGTTCGGTCACTCTCAGGACAATGTATCAGTCAGACATATGATGGACACCATTTTTTTTAACACACTGGAATTTAAAATGATATTATGAAAAATGTGCAAAATATGGAATCTCCAAGCTATTTTTGACCATTTTCAGCTTTGATGGTGATGTTGACCTAGTTGTGTGACGAGCAAGTGCAATTATGCAAATACCTCATGCACATCAGGTAGCAAAATTAGTCATCCTCTCCAACGGCCATTGTCACGGCATAATTTATACCACCACACTTGCTTAATTCATCCACAGAGTTCAACCAGTAACCCTCTGCAGCCTTAACTCTGGCAACACATGTGATTAATCTTTTCATTTGCTGTAGATGTCATCTTGCTATTGACTTGCTCTGTGTGCCCTTAACTTGTCTTTCTTTTTTTTCCTCAATGGATTCTTTCAAAAGAAAACGATAAAGGCTGTGTTGAATATGTGACATAGAACAATGTGTTTCTGCATTACAGGTTGTGGGTTTTTTGTCTTTGTCCTCGGTCTATAAGACAGCCAAGCCAAGGTTGTGTTGAAGAAAAAATAACTGCATATATTGAGTATTGACAACCAAGTGATTTGATAGTCTAATGGGAATAAAATGTGGCTGAGATATGTTTCAATTATCTCTGTAGCGTAGCTCGTAGCTCTGGTGTGTGTGAAAACTGACCATTTCCAACACGCCTCATGTGTAGCGAAGATTTAGGACTCAATTCCAGTGACCATGAATGCTCACTTGTAGCCAGGCAATCATTCACCTCACCTGGCAGCCCTTCAAATCAATCACAGAGTGTTCCACCAAATAAACGATACCAGAAACAGATATGGAAACAGCTTCCCCAGGACACCAGTTAAAATGATTCATATTTGCACTTTATTTATATAAATATATTTTTGCTCTTCACAAATGGATTCTTTGTGACTAGCCAACGCTAAGAGCAATAGCATGCATTACATGACCTCTTGGGTAGCTCGCCTGCTAACGTTCTGTTGCCAGCCATTTATCTTCGCTAGAACCTGCTGTTCAAAGTTCTCTCCCAACTGCATTAGTGTGCAATCAAAACATGTCCCAAGAAAATGACAAATTACTGTACATAATTCCACTTGTGGATTGAGTTGTTTGGTGATAAATGTAACAAAAATATTGTTTGCATTTCCAAATCATAGTGCATATTTAAGTGACTTCACAAGTAGGCCTGTGCTGTGACAAATGAAAAGAGGAAAATATCTTTGAAAAATGGATGTGATTATGAGTGAAATTTCCTATAAGTGTTCATATGGATGATTCATCTGGAGGGAACAGGCAATGTAATCACCCAGGAACAAGACGTCAGCCATGTTGTGGCAGTTCAGTCAGTATAAATAAAGAGAGGGACATTAAAGGAAATCACATTTCTTTAATTATCCCACTGAGTAATGCAATGAGTGGGTGGTTTGGGGAGAGAGAGGGTGTGTGTGTGTGTGTGTGTGTGTGTGTGAGTGTGTGTGTGTGTGTGTGTGTGTGTCTGTGTCTGTGTCTGTGTGTGTGTGTGTGTGTGTGTGTGTGTGTGTGTGTGTGTGTGTGTGTGTGTGTTGCTATGCATTGAGGGTGAATGTAGGGCAGCACGGGGGTGTAAGATGAAGATGGATGGTTCCCTGTAGAATGCTCTGACAACCCCTAACCCATAACCTGCATTCTCAGTGCAGACAGGAGACAGACAGACAGGCAGAAAGACAGGGAGAAAAAAAGAAAGAAAGAACAAAGGAAGGAAAGAAAGACAGAGAAGGAGTGTAAGATGTCTTGATGGACATGAGTGTGTGTGAACATAGTGTGTTCTGGAGGTGTTTCTTGTGGCTCAACCTGGTCATGTGATCCGAACAATGAAGGAGTTTAATGTAGGAGAAGCAGAGGCTTGTTAGAAGGAGTTGTTTCTGAAAAGGGTCGCTTAGTTGTCAGTGTAATCAAGTGTGACTAGCTGAAATCAAGACTCATGATATAAGATTAATGTCATTTGAGGCTCATGTGGAGAAAGTGAATGATTGCATTAATGAATCACAATTTAATGCATGTAGCTATATGTGTGCTTCATTATACAGAGCAATCATGAGGGTTCTTAATGCCATGGCTCTAATCCTGGTGAGCCATGGATGACGCAAGTCGAAGATGAAAACAAAAAAAAGGAATTAGCCTGAATTGTTCTTGTACATGAAGCATCTTTCAGCAGAACAAACACTAGACACTAACATGCTGGTAATATCACATCAGACCATTGCCTCAATTACCAACAAACACTCATATACACATGTTATGTATTATGTACATGTATACAGTATTGTAATTCATACAGTATGAGTTACTAGAGTAGGATAAAAGGATTTACTAAATAAGTTGTACCAGCTGTAATATACAGTATGATAGGACTCAAAGAAGAGATTTAATACAAAAGATGTGAACAAATACTTGTGTGACATACCTCTAGCAGGTCACATGTCACAGTACCCTCCCTCTCCACTTTGTGTCAGCACGTCCACTTTAGGCGTGTCTGTAACGGGTGACATTGAGTGTGCCCTGGCTAGTGCCTGTGGAAGGAAGCAGATTGTAGAGATTCATCTTCCACAATCTGCAGCAGTGAGCTGGACCTGCAGAGACCTTACAGAAAGAGCAGCCGGTGGAACAACTGAATCGTCCTGCTGTGTGGGAGTTTGGAGGAAATGAGATATTGACTGGATGGGTTGGGGTGGTGTGGGGTGCGGAGAAAACAAGACAAATGTTCCCCCTTTTGAGAAGATGGGGAATTGGAGTGGCTTTGGCAAAACCTCCTTTGGGGCCACAGACAGTCTTATCAGGTTACTGTAGTGCTTCTGTTATTTTGACTTCCTTAAATTAGTCATTCTCAGGGGAAAGAACTTTTTGGGGAGAGGAGAATCATGCAATCATCCACACTGACATTTTATTGTTTTGTCTTAAGATTTTGCATGATCATTAATAATAATGGCTAATAACAATTTGTATGTGACACTGTGAATAGTGTTGTTACATTGTAATAACGGTTAGGTATGACTGTGTCAGAGTAGACATTACCAGACATGTCATAACTTCTATTTTGCATTATAATGATGTTGTGACATGTTATTCAGTACGGCATGACTGCATCAAATGCAGACCGGCATCGGCATGGTGCTTTCAAGAAATAAGGATATGAAACTCAATATGTCATCAGACCCACATGATTCATAGTTAAGAGGCCACTTTCGTAAAAATAGATTATATGAGGCACTAGTGGACGCATCAGGTTGTCACACATGATAGTTTAGCTCCTGGCTTGATTTTTCCTTGAACCTCTATAGACTCCACTTGCAGCTCTGCTTTTGAGGTCTATTAAATTGCTGTGACGTACAAAAGCATGTACTTCACCTATCTTCTCTAGTGGTTTCGTGTGGATTACGACTATAGCCATAATCTTTAATCTGCTAGTCAAGATTACACCAACCACAACCTTCAGGAGGCTGGTCGAGCCAGATCAGGTGTGTTTGGTCAGCGGAAGCAGAGGCAGCCGCCCGCAAAAGCCATCAAATGTTGCACTCCTTAATCCTAGCCATAATCCCACTCAAGTGACATTGAAAAAGTAATCTTCACTTCACTCGCTTGGCTTTTAAGGATCCATTTATTGCCTTTACATGGGAATAAACACCCACCTTCTTCTAGGGGAGATCAGTAGTTCAGTCAGACAGCAGTAGAGTGACGTAGAGTTCTAGAGATCCTGGAGTGAGTCTTGTATGAGGGGGTGAGGACACAGATTTAGTTTTGCTTCAATTGAGTTCTTCAGATGAGTTCTGTGCTCAGAAGCAAAATTACGTGTGAAGAGGTGGGTTAGTATCACTATCTTAAAACAATGACTTTGAGATTTACTTTATCAATTTGAAATAAGTCATCAAGTGTTTGCCAGCAAGGTAAAAGATATTTTAATGCTATTAACACATTTCTACAAAAATAATTAGCCTTGGAAAGAATGCAATAATAGAAGAGTGTGTTAGGACTGAATTCTAATTTATCGAGTGTTCTCTGGTTGTCAATTTATTGCTGCTCAGTCAAGTTCTCTTACACGTACAGTACTTTAGGAATATTCTCTCATCCCAGCAGCCATGAAACTACACATGAAGCTCGAGATGAAGATATCGCTCTACTCAGTCCTGCTGTGGCCAGTCTCAGTCACCGATTTTATAGCCCCTCTACCCCCTGTCCACTGTCCCAGGGGCCAGGTGGCTCTGGGCCCAGCAGGCTTATTAATATCACTACATAATTAATCCTGTGGGTACTGGCCCGCCGCTCCGACGGCATGAGACAGCGCAACTCTCACCGTCAGCCATTGCTCTGATATTTCGAGCTGCCCTCTCTTGCGTGCGTGTGTGTGTGTGTGTGTGTGTGTGTGTGCTTGAGCAGTAGTAGAGTGGGATGGAGTGGTAGAGGGTGATACGCCACAGATTATGGACCCTGAGGTACACCTTTCTCACCTCGTCTGAACTGTTGTGTTTTCTACCCCTACTTGTCTCTTTCTCTCTTTCTCATTGTTTCTCTGTTGATATGGTTGGCTGCGTGGTTGTTTGGGTTGTTTTGTGTGTGGGGGTGAGCAAGGCTGACCACTCACGCTTTTGTCATTCCTCTGCAGAATGGGCTCAACGCGCTACACTTGGCGGCCAAAGAGGGACACGTGGATTTGGTCCAGGAGCTCCTGGAGAGGGGTGCTTCGGTGGACTCGGCCACTAAGGTAGGTAGTACCCTGCTACTGCTGGACCCCAGCCTTGGGCAGTGCACGCTCTGGGGGCTTTTCTTGAGTGTTAACCAGTTAGCAGAATGTTTGGAGCATAATGTAGGCCTGACTGGCAAAGAGAATGTTGAGAAATGGTTTGGTTTAGATATGATTAGATATATACCTGTTGATATAAGTTATCGGATACTGAGATATAAGTTCACTTATACTGAGACATAGGTTATTGTTTTTGCTTTACTAATATTAATAATACTAATAATATATTATTTCACATTACTTCATATTACAATAATAGATGTAGTGATGTCTTTCCATATGCACTAGACATAATTGCAGTGTGAATGTTGGATACTACATTTGCTGAAGGGGTATGGCAGTCTCCTGCATAACTTGTAAAGTGCATCAGAGGACAATAAAACTATTGAGAAAGCTTTAGGGTGATGAAACTCATGCCCACTGATAAGTGGTCAAGCTTATCAGTTGGGTTCCCTCACACACCCCTCAAAATGCCAGAGCTATTACCCTTTAACATGACACCCGCCTCACATGACTGAGGGTCAGTTTGGAGCTTGACAGAGCAGAAACAGTGGCTACCGCAGGATCACTTGTCAAACTTTGTGTCGTTAGCCTGGATGTAGGCTATACTATGAATTGGTCTTATCAGGGTATGATAATTAGCAAAACCCTGTAACACTACGAAATGAAATCTGATCTATTCAAGATGGCTGAATAGTAAATTCTTTGCCAGTCAGCTGAGTTGCATTTTAGACGTTTCAGTGTTGGTTACATCTAATGATATGTTTAGAACTTACATCGTACACTTTATCATTCACTTTAGACTTCAAATGTCTCATTATAGGTTTCTTTATCAGTTAGACAACTGCCCTTCAATGTAATAAGTAGTTTGCAAATTCATCGCAAATTCAGTACTATGCCATTGCATAACAGCTAATGGATTCTGCTAGCAGTAATTACCTAAACCGTAACAAACACAATGCTGTAATCAAGCATTAATTAATAGGATAGCTGGTAAGAGCCTAAGTCTGCTCTTGAGTAGGCGATTATCATCCATTATCTCCTGGTGAGCCTTTGTGCCGCACCATCATTATGAACCCAATGATATTTTAAATGAAAAGAGGTCTTTGAGTTCCTGACAGCGTTAGTCGTGGATCAGGCAGGGGGTGTTCAGTTACTGTGTGTGTGTGTGTGTGTGTGTGTGTGTGTGTGTGTGTGTGTGTGTGAGAGAGAGTGTGTGTGTCTGTACATGTGTGTGCGTGCGTGCGTGTGTGCGTGTGTGTGTGAGGGGGCAGATAAGCCTCTCTTTGGTGGGCTCTGCTTCCGAGTACCAAACGCAGCGGATCTAACAATGACTCAGCAGATCCAAAGAGGAATCCAGCACAGCAGCCAGTGAGAGGAACTGCCAGGTGTTTTGTGCTTTTGAAAGGGTCTCATGTGTGACTCCACCATGGGTAGGGCTTCGGCTTTGAAGTTGTCTGTGGTCGGCCAGGTGGCTGTATGTCCAGGTGTGTTTGGGTAGAGTCATGGCTGACCTTTGTCGTGACCTTTGTGTGCCTTTTCTATACGGAGAATGAAAGGTTTTGTTATGTGCATTACAGAAATCCCTTTGTACCTACTCTGTGGATAGCTTGCAGATTCTCTGCTGGAGTGATCATTGATTCAGAGGCTCTACCCCCAGTGATCATTTTCTTCTCTGTCAAAGACCTTATTTCAATGTATGGTAGTTTGTTCTACAGTGTACAATATTTGTGTGCAGGTGAAAATCACCATTGTTGTCTTTCGTCCAAATAAAGTCAATATCTAATTTAATTTACTCCCTTTAACCACATTTATTCTGAGTAATGTGTTATTGCAGGCCTGTAATGATTTGTACATTTGTAGCAATGGTACTAGTGCTGAATGGTGCTTGAAAGGACACTCTGTGTGTGTGTGTGTGTGTGTGTGTGTGTGTGTGTGTGTGTGTGTGTGTGTGTGTGTGTGTGTGTGTGTGTGTGTGTGTGTGTGTGCTGTGCAGAAAGGGAACACAGCTCTCCACATCGCTTCGCTAGCGGGACAGGGGGACGTGGTGAAGATCCTGGTGAAGCGTGGAGCTGATATCAACTCCCAATCCCAGGTGAGTGAGTCGGAGTGTGCTCTGCATGGCCAT